>NC_046665.1:9591284-9597529 GCF_010883055.1 Belonocnema kinseyi | reverse complement strand
TATATAATTTATATTTTATACTTGAAATAACGTAACCTCAAAATATACGCATATAAAGAGGCGCGCGAAGTATTCAAATCAGTAGAATCGCCAGCATCGAAATCTGGAAATATTAAAATCCCAATCTCTTAATTTTATTTCAAAGCAGATAAAGATATAAATAGAATCGCCGAAGTGTTCCGACGGGCAATCGTGCACTTTCGAGTTTTCTAATTCAGAAGAGGAGAAATGAGTTGCGCGCGCAACCCAGTCATTTACATCGTCTCCTACTATATTCACACGGACATATACCTGTGTTAGTATTGGACCACGTCTCGTTTCAGATCTGGGATCACTGGTCCTCTCCCAATGGAGAGGGCTGTGAGGCCACACTTAAGGCTTAAACGAGGGCACAACAGGATCACCCAAGCGTCAGGGGCTGTCATGATCTCAACCTAGAGCAATAATAATCAAAATAACATAATATACATTCTTAATAAACTTTTTAAAAATGTTATTGAACTCCCTTTCCTTGAATATTTATTTGTTATTATTTACATAATAAAAAAGAATTATGTAAGTATATTTTTTATGATTAATCAATTATTTGACTAAAGAACTTGTTATATTCCCTGATTATAAGCGGCATAATAATAATAATAATAATAATAATACTCTCTGTATAATACTTGTCGCCCACGTCAAGAATAATCAATACAATGTACACCCGTCTTTAGCACGCATCTGCGCATGTGTTTCTTGTAGCTTGTATGACTAGTAGAAGGTTCTGGAAGCCCTAATCGATACAATTCTATAATAACAGCCCTTTTCGGTCGGCTCGGGGAGTTTTCGTCAACCGCTTGTCCAAGAGACACTGCAAGCCGTTGCTCTCAAAAGTGCGTATATTACATCTATTTGAAGTAGTTAATACTTCTGTTGATCCTGGCCCTTTTGAGGCATAACATTTTTGGCGATCCTGCCAGGATAGTTCTTCAACGAGTCAACTTCTACGGGATATCACGATCTCGAAAGAAGGCTATCTTCGAGACGAAGTTGGAGGAAAGAAGATAAAATTTCTACGGAAATCTGAGAAGGCAAAAAAGAAACTTCGAAATTCTACGAATTAACTGAAAGGGTACGTAATAAATCGCGGTAAAAGCCCTACAATGCTTACAATTAGGCGGAAGACAAAATGGTCTAGCAACGCAGCAATGCAACGCAGCAATGCAACGCAGAAGCAACGATGAGAAAGCAGCGATCAACGCAATACTACAACGCGGTAATCAACACCCAGGAAATATCGATATGTGCCAGACAACCGGCCTACGACGGAAAGACGTAATAACGAGGATTTTACGGTTTCTAAAGAAAAGAAGCAGTGAGTGAAGAAGATTAGTTCGTAATAAGTGATAGAAAATTTGTAATGGTTAATTGTTTTTGAAAAGTAAATTTGTAACATTTTAATGCTATAAATTTTTATTCAAACTATTGTAACCAATTAACTTTGCGACTGTACACATGCATATGGTGCTCCCTGCCAGGTTATAAGCGTAGAATAGAGAAAAATTAATATTCTCAGATTTCAGCGCAAAAGTGAAGATTATTCTATTATTTTGAATGCGCGATTTTTCAATCTATCTAAAATGCCACCATAAGAATAAGATACCTCCGAAACTTATTCACTTCTATTTCCATAGCGACCGCCACACGGTTTTCTATTCTCCCAAAGAGAACGTGTTTTCAATATATTGAATTCCTTCTAATTGTACCGGTAACACATCTCACAAAGATATTTTTTATTCCTCAGAAGTGGTCATATTTTGATTTCATTTAATTTCTTCTAATTAGTCAACAAAATATGTGTAATAAGTTGTTTTAACTCCTTCATGCAAAACATAAGTTCCGAAATTTAAATTCTAACCAATTCAACTATGCCTCTCTAGAGTTAAAATTATTTAAATTCACACAATTGAATAGATTTTTTGGTGCATTTTTTAGGACGTTTAAATAAATTATTATAATATAAATAAATATAAATTTGAATATTTTTCGAATTTATAAGGTATAAAAAGATTTAATAATGAAGAATAGATTAAATAAATGCTTTCGTTAAATTTTACTAAGTCGATTGAGAGGAATAGGATTTGCACTTTTTCTGTTTCCGTTGGGGGATTTTTAGACGGAGGAAAAGTCGCGTATTCATAGGGATACAAATTCTTAATTTTTCTGAATTCAACGCTTGTTACCGCGTGGCCTCTGTGTTCCTTAAAAAACAAAAAAATTACTTTGAGTTTGTTTGTACGTGGGTTACGCAAAATTTAATCAGAAACAGAAAGTAGGCAAAAGTTATACAATGAAAACGCAGGAAAATTGAAATTAGGTGAATCAAACTAGACAAAGGAAAAAGTCAGGAAAAGTTAGACAAAGGAAATGCAGAAAAATTGAAGATAGGCGAATCAAATTAGACGAAAGAAAAATTGAAAGAATATTAGGCAACCTGGAATTCAAATATTACAAAGAGAACAAAAGGTACGCAATGGATGAAGCATCAACATACTCAGACTCCACAGACATAGTAGAGAAAATCAATAACCCTTTCCATACAGCAGAAAACATGTCCCGCGCTTCCTCTCCTGACAAAAATAGAACACGATCCCATTCAGTAATGATTACGGACGAGTTAATAAGGTTAATGAAGACTTGAATGGAAGGCATAGGGTCTACAATTAATCAAATGATAACAAATATGAATTATTTGACCTTCGCAAACGGCAGAAGGATGGAAGAATTTGCGTTTTCGGAAAAATCGTTAGGATTCAAGGTTGAAATTAAAACCGACAATTTCAAGAATAACACAGAGATCACGGACGATAAAAGCAAAGAGGAAAAGACAGAGGAAAGAATGACTCGAACCACAGCGCACACATCATGCCCTCCACCCATTCGAATCAATAATCCCGCTCCATGCGACCCTATAGCTACAGCATCCACTAGACCAGTGGTCGGCAAACTTTTTGCCCACTTTTCAGGTAAGGGCAGGTTTGACCCAAGAGATTTTTTTCGCCTGCCGCGCTTTGTTCATCAATGCTACGTTTTTCCTGAGATGGGTTGGTTTTCCTCGGCAGAGCTTCAATGTTAGACGGGATACTCAATGTAAATACAAAGTTACAAAAGAATTTTGTTTTCAATTCTCATATGAGCGATTTATAAGTCTGGGATTCGAAATCTGTGACTTTTTTGCAATTAAATACATCTAAACTTATACTTAAGAAGTTGAAGATCAATGATTTAATGGAATATAATGAAAACTCAATTTAAACCAAAAGTGTTATAATGCATTGATTTTACTATTTCAAGACGCTTTTTAGATTCCCTTTGATCGCAAGAAATCAAAGATTTTGAATTTCGAGGTTTCAGAAAGCTAATTTTGAAGTTGAGAATTTTTTCGTTTTGAATTTTAATCCTTTTAACGCCAACTGCTTAACAAAGGAAGCAGCCGTGGCAGCCTGGACCTTTTTGGCGGCAGCAGGTACTGCCACGAGATTTTAAGTCGACCCGCCACGGCAGCTAGGGCTGGCGCGCGGCAGTAGTTTGCCGACCACTGCACTAGACCATCCCATGAACTTTATAACTTAGCATCATTGAACCAGCGCAAGCCAGAACAAGGTCCAGGCGCTATCGATTTCATTCCAGCTAAAGATGCTATTAGAACATCAAGAGAAATAAATGGACATGATGATATAGGAATAGAATATTTGATAAAATCTGTAAAAAAAAGGGCAAAGGAAACATGTAGCCAAGCATATATTTTACTCGATTTTATAATTGCCGAAAAAAAGATAATGCCGAGAAAGCAATTGGATATATATGGATATATCGCTACGAGAAGCGCAACCAGTTAGCACACCATTACTTAATAAACTCTTACCCCAGTTTTCGCGACCACAGATGTCAACATTCATACCTAGGCCTCAGGCAAATACAACATCATACTCTTTCAAAACACCAAACTGAAATATTGCATCAGTCGATCAATCACAAATGAAGTGTCATAAATCCGGAAAAATACGACACTTCGCAGCCCAATGCTACATTAAGTTCCAACATTTTCAGAATACCAAAAACCTCAAAGGACTACCTGAAACCTAAATCAGGACAACAAGGCAACAGAAGGAAGAGGAAAATTACTTAGAGAATCAGGCAATGACACAAAAAGAAATTCAAGAACAGACAGACTACGAAGAAGCGGCCGAGTATCAGCAGTGTCCGGACAATTGCAGTCCGTACAAGGAAGAAGAGCAGATGGAAGAATATACCGATTATTACTAGATTCGGGATGTTCACTTAACCTGGTAAAAGAATCCGCTCCACCATTAAATCAGCCGACTCATCAATTTATGAAAAATTTTATAATGGGAAATGACAAACGTCAATCAAACATAATCGATGATGACTTTCCTCTACCAGAAGAAGGTATAATTGTTCACCATTCTTCAACAAATTTAGTAAATATTCATTAACTTCTAATAGCTTAATTTTAGAAAATAAAAAGCTACCGTTATAAAATTATGGGAGTACATCCCACAAAATTCAAGTTTAGTTTGTCAAATTAAAACAGAAGAAAAAATTCCAGACATACCGATCGAAAATCGAGAAGGAATATCTGATGGTATTTATCGAATAAATAATAATAAAATTATTCAAAATATTATTATTTAATTATAATAAGAAACCTGCAGAATTACCAAACGTTATTAACTATGAGAAAATAATATCTGTTCAATCACAAGATGAGACTTACAATCCTAAAAAAGTAAATAAAAGAAAATCAGAAAGAATAATCAAACTATTGAAAAATTAAAAAATATATCACATTGAAAACCAAGTTAGGGAGGCAATAAAAAAGATTGTAGTTAAATATAATGAAATCTTCACATTAGATACAGACCCACTAATATGTACAACGTTAACTGAGCATAAGATCACTTTAAATTCAGGTAAAATAATAAACCTTAGATCACACAAATTACCCGAGAAACATACAGAATTTACTTTAGAAAAAACACAAAAGTTGTTACGTAAAGGAATAATACGACACTCACAATCAATTTTCAATTCACTATTATGGGTAGTTCCTAAAAAATGGAACAAACTTAGGAAGATAGTAGATTATCGTCAAATCAATAAAGACACCGGTCAAGACGCATATCCTCTCCCAGTAATAAACGACAGACTCGATCATTTAGGACAAGCGAAATTCTTTTCAGCTTTTTACATGAGCGCAGGATTCCACCAAATGATGGACGAATACCGATGGATGAACAATCTAAAAAATTTACAGCGTTTTCAATAATTCAAGGACGTTTCGAGTATAACAGAATGCCATTTGGTTTAAAAATGCACCTGCAACATTTCAACGTATGATGAATAATGCTTCCAGAGGACTTATAGGCCATAAATATTTTGTTTATATCGATGATATTATAATATTCACTAAAACATTAGATGAACATAATAGAAATTTAATTGACATTCTTGAAAAAATTAAAATTTTTGGATTACGATTGAAATCATCTAAATACAAAAACTTTAATCCGGAATTACAATATTTAGGACATATGATAACAGTCAATGAAGTAAAACCGAACCCAGCAAAAACAGAAATGATAAACAATTTCAAAACCCCAACTCAGTTAAACAAATTCAATCATTTTTAGAATTAGCTGGATACTATAGCAAATTCATTCAAAACTTTTCTACAATAGCAAAATCTCTGACCAACCTAATACTAAAAGAAGTAATATTCGATTGGACACCGAGATGTCAAGAAAGTTTTGACAAATTAAAAGAACTTTTATGCGATGCACCAGTACTAAGAATGCTAAATCCAGTAGGCACAAAATTTGGCGACGTCTTTAAGACATCTTTACGACATTATACTAGGCAGTCTGATAAGTACCTGAAAATTCTAAGAGATGGCATTAGTATTCACTAATGTGAACCATTTTCGTCGAGCTTGAACCTTCAAAGGACGCCTGTCAAAACTTCAGCCATTTATGTTTGCGCATTTACAAGTTACAGCACTGAGAAGCGACTAACCTCCGAATTTTTTTTAATATGGAAAAATCTGAGTTTCGAGTTTTGATCAAACACTACTATCTTCACAAGAAACCGATATCCGAGACCAAGGCCAAGCTGGATAAGTATTACCCGGACTCTGCACCGTCGATTGGAACGATTCATAAGTGGTTTACCGAGTTTCGTTG
>NC_046665.1:9586668-9591184 GCF_010883055.1 Belonocnema kinseyi | reverse complement strand
CGGAGCATACTATTCATCATTATTGGACCGATTGAAAATCGAAATCGCCGAAAAACGACCGCATTTGAAGAAGAAAAAACCGCTTTATCATCACGATAATGCACCTGTTCATTCATGCTTAGTTGCACAAGCAAAATTGCATGAAATCGACTTCGAATTGGTTCCCCAGCCACCGTATTCACCAGACCTGGCCCCCAGCGACTATTACTTGTTTCCTAACCTGAAGGGATGCCTCACCGGTAAGCGTTTTAACTCAAATGAGGAGCTCATAGCTGAAACTGAGGCGTATTTTGGAGACCTTCCGATCGAGTACTTTTCGGACGGTATCAAAAAGTTAGAAAATCGTTGGACTCGCTGTATCGACCTAAAAGGAGAGTATGTTGAAAAATAAAACCGACTTTGACCAAAAAAAACGTCTCCGTGTTTCATTTTTCAGGGACTTATCAGACTGCCTAGTATAAATAACAATGCAAAAATATTAATCTGGAACAACTTAAGATAAAAATAATTGAACTTTTATTTTTGAAAGTTTTTAGTTTAAAAATTGGTTTAATCGTTCAATTTTTAAGAACTAAATTTTGCTTGAAGTATTATCATTTTTAACCGTAAAAATAATAACGTAATTTATATTTTTTAACCAGAAATCTCTAAAATGTTAAAGTCATAAGAATTAAAAGTTTGTAATTTCGTATTTTAACATAATTTGATAAAAAAAAAAACGTAAAATTAAAATGTGTTAATTTTATATATATATTCAGCTATATATGATATTATAATTATAATATTATTATCTCAACAGATATTGATGTTAACATTAATTAGCTGTAAATGATTGTGCTAGAGTTTTAAGCGTTGGAAATTGAATTTATCCATTAAACCGAAAAAATTTAAATAGTCTTTCAAAATTAGAAAATTTATTTATGAGAATGATTTAAAATAAAATAATTACAAATTATAAGTACTAAAAAGCGCAACAATTTTTATTAACACTTTTTAAAATTGCTAGCAAATTTAATTCTTAAAAATCGAAGTCCCAAATAGTCATGAAAAAAGTATAATATAACCAAATTCTAGGAAGCTATAGTTTGTAACTTTAATTCCGAATGATTCTCATAAACAAAATTTATAATTTCTAAAGTCTCCAGGCTGTATAAGCATTTTTGGTTTAATAGATAAACCAAACGCTTAAAAACCCCAACACAATCATTTACAACTAATTAATATTGATATAATTATAATATCGAATCAAATAGTGATTTAAAGGAGAAATATAGTCTAAGGACAAGAGGAACTGTAATATAGACACAGAAATATGTAATGATTTAATTATTTAATTATTATCTGTTAAGGTAAAAATTCTAAGAGTTAAAATATGTAGCTTCGTTTTATTTAAAAATTTAAGAGAGCAAAAAAATATAGTAAAAACTTGTAAAAGTATACAAAGAAGACAATAAATTCTATTCAATTCTACATATAATTATAATATCACATACTTATATAATTTATTTTTATGATGTACAATAATATACACAATATAATGAACACAATATAATTTACAACCACATATTTATCACTGTATTAATGTTCTGATATTGCATATATTTTTATTTTTAAACTGTGCGAAATATTCAAATATCATTAAAATCGCCAATTTCTTTAATTTATTTCAAATGCGGATCAAGATATAAAGAAGACTATTATAATATAACATAATTATAATATTATCATTAATAATATATGTATATACTTTTATATATATAATAGTATTAATATTTATATCATTTATATTTTATGCTTTAAGTAACGTAACCTCAAAATATGCGCTTATACAGCGGCGCACGAAGTATTCAAATCATGAGAATCGCCAGCATCGAAATCTGGAAATATTAAAATCCTAATCTCTTGATTTTATTTCAAAGCGGATAGAGATATAAATAGAACCGCCGAAGTGTTCCGACCGGCAGTCGTGCACCTTCGAGTTTTTACATTCAGAAGAGGAGAAATGGGTTGCGCGCGCAACCCAGTCATTTATATCGTCTCCTACAATATTCACATGGACATAGCCCTGTCATAATATTGGACCACATCTCGTTTCAGATCTGGGATCACTGAGCCTGTGCCGAGTGTAGATCGATTTTAAATTTTACCCCATTTACGATGCCTCGCCACGCTTCACGGTCTGGTTCCTTCTTAAAAAACTCTACAAATAAAACAGCAAGATTAACTTTTAAATTATTGAAATTCGGATTATAATTTAAAATCTCCATCAGAAACTCACGGAGTAATCGCAATACTTCTTTTTGCAGCTTAAAAATAAAAAAATAAATGTCATCAACTTCTGCTGAAGGTGATTTCAAGCGCATCCATAATAGCTCAAGTAGTATGTTGCGCGCGAAGTTTTAAAATAAAATTTAAAATTGGCAAATAAATGTAAATAAATATATGTCTAATTTTACATAAATTTAATACCTTCTCTGATAAGAATAATATGAATAATGAGAATTAAACAAATCCTTTACCTTTAGTCCTGACATTAAGTCTCGTAACCTCAAGAACACTGCTTGACTGCTCTAACTTGCATCGCAGCGTTGTTATCTGCGTGGCGCTAGCATCCAGAGAAATTTCTTAAGGTTATATGCAAATCCCATCCCCGTAAAAATAGTAGAATTACGTGGGGCGCCGTCAAGACATACTATATTGAAAAAATTTCACGGACCCGCATGGTGAAGACTTCTGTGCGCTACTGTCTTAGAATTCGTAGGATGTGTGTCATACATACAGTTACCACTACTATGCCAGGGGCAGACTCGTAGATCGTGCAACGTCACAATTCAAACCTAACCACCGCTTTTCAACTATCATGTGCGTTTGAATAGTTTAGTACAGCAGATAAGCTGGAGAGAGGGAACAGTGTGGCTGCTATGTGATACTGTTACGAATATCAGTTGGAAAGTGACTAAAATTTCAATGTTTTTCATTGAATTATCTATGAAAATACGTGGTGGAAAAACTTGATATATTTTTTTTTAATTTGTATTTTCAAGCGGCACTAATACCGATATTTTTTAAATTTCTCTATCAGAGCGTTTAATGACTATAAATTAAAATGTGGAGAGTACCTATGCACTGTTCATGAACTACATGTTAAAGTAGTCAACTTTGACATTAATAATCGCCGCATCAGTATTGTTAAAAAATTTGAAATTAATTTAGCATATAAATAATTATTAACGCTCATTAACTGCTACTAAAAGAAGATGCACTTGAACTCGCCTCCAGCCATATAAATGACAGGTATTTTATTTTTTAAAGTTTTTAAAGCTACAAGAAAAAGTGTTGCGATTACTCCGTCAGTTTCTCATGAAAATTTTTAACGTAGAAACAGAATTTCAGAAAATTAAAAGTTGATCTTGGTGTTTTTTTGTGTCTTTTTTTTTTAGTTTTTTAAGAAGCAACCGAAGTAGGACTCAATTGGATCTTTAAGGGTACTTTCTAGAGGCTCCTTTCAGTTGCTTCGGTCTACCAGGGTCTAGTGCTATAATTTTCATCAGCTTTATTTAAAGTCCTTGACATAAAAAGACAAGGGTGTGCTTTCCCAGTAGGCACAAAGTTTGGCGACATCGTTACGACATCTTTACGACAACTTTACGACATCCTATGTCCATGTCGTTAAGGTGTCTTTGCGATATCGTAAACGAGTCGTATGATCTGACGATGCATTTACGATATCGCAAACACACCGAAACGACATAGACATACTAGGCAGTCTAATAAGTCCCTGAAAAATGAAACACGGAGACGTTTTTTTGGCCAAAGTCGGTTTTATTTTTCAACATACTCTCCTTTTAGGTGGATACAGCGAGTCCAACGATTTTCTAACTTTTTCATACCGTCCGAAAAGTACTCGATCGGAAGGTCTCCAAAATACGCCTCAGTTTCAGCTATGAGCTCCTCATTTGAGTAAAAACGTTTACCGGTGAGCCATTTCTTCAGGTTAGGGAACAAGTAATAGTCGTTGGGGGTCAGGTCTGGTGAATACGGTGGCTGAGGAACCAATTCGAAGCCTATTTCATGCAATTTTGCTTGTGCAACTAAGTATGAATGAACAGGCGCATTGTCGTGATGATAAAGCGGTTTTTTCTTCTTCAAATGCGGTCGTTTTTCGGCGATTTCGATTTTCAATCGGTCCAATAATGATGAATAGTATGCTCCTGTTATGGTTTTACCTGTCCACGAATATTATGCCATGTGCATCTCAAAATACGGAGGCCATAACCTTTCCGACCCATTGTTGCGTTTTTGGACGCTTCGGAGCACTTTGGCCCGGTGGAACCCACTGTTTTGCCTATTGCGTTGACTCAGGTGTGTAGTAGTGGATCCAGGTTTCATCAATGGTTATGAATCGTTGCAAAACCTCGGTCGGCTTACGCGAAAATAATGCCAAATTCTGCTGGAAAGTTGTCACACGAATTCGTTTTTGGTCCACTGTGAGCAAACGTGGCACCCATCGCGCGCA
>NC_046665.1:9584010-9586568 GCF_010883055.1 Belonocnema kinseyi | reverse complement strand
GCGTCATTTGAAGGATCAAGCTCGACGAAAATGGTTCACATTAGTGAATACTAATGCCATCTCTTAGAATTTTCAGGTACTTATCAGACTGCCTAGTAGATAAAAATTTGAGTTTATCAACTGAAAATGTTATAAATTAACTTACTATCAAAGTAATGGAATTTTCAACTAAAAAAAAAAGAGAAGAACAACTTTCTAATGAAATAGTTAAATTTTCAACCATAAAGATGAATGTTTTAACTGTAATGATGAATCTTCAACCAAAAAATTTAAATTTCGAATTAAAAACTGTTAAACTCATCCAAAAATATATAAATTTTACACAACAGCCCCTTTCTCCCTTTTAATTCTCTTATTTACTAGATAGTTCAGAACATATATGTTGTCCATTACCCCCATTCCTTTTCTAAACCCTGTCTGATTCGGTGACTCGATCGAACAGGAAGTTTTTCAAAGCAATTGTATGTATTTCTGAATTGGATCAGAGATTTTTTGAAAAAATTATAATTCAGTTCTGGGACAAGGAATTTTAAAAAATAATTAAAATTTTGGGTTAGTAGATGAAAATTTCAAAAAAGAATTATAATCAGGGTGCATTATAATAGAATTAATTTTATATATAATTAGCTATATATGATATTATAATTATAATAATATTATCTCAACAGATATTGATATTAACATTAATATTAATTAGCGGTAAATGATTGTGCTAGAGTGTTAAGCGTTTGAAGTTGAATTTATCTATTAAACCGAAAAAATTTAAATAGCCTTTCAAAATTAGAAAATTTATTCATGGGAATCATTCAAAATAAAACAATTACAAATTATAAGTACTAACAAGTACAAAATTTTGTACTGACACTTTTTAAAATTGCTAGCAATTTTAAATCTTAGAAACCGAAGTCTCAAGTAGTCATGAAAAAAGTATAATATAACAAAATTCTAGGAAGCTATAGTTTGTTATTTTTTAATTCCAAATGGGGCTTAAAAGCCCCAGCACAATCATTTACAGTTAATTAATATTAATATAATTATAATTTCGAATCAAATAGTGATATAGATGAGAAATATAGCCTCAGGACAAGAGGAACTGTAATATAGACATAGAAATATGTAATGATTTAATGATTTAACTATTATCTGTCCAGGTGAAAATTCTTAGAGAGAAAATAAGTAGCTTCGTTTTATTTAAAACTTCAAGAGAGCAAAAGAATAAAGTAAAAACTTGTAAAAGTATTCAATAAAGATTTAAAGTCATAATTGAAAATAATGTTATAAACTTATATCTATTAATTCTTTAATTTTGAACGGATTTAGAATCATCTTGTAAAATCTTTTTTTTTTCAATTTTTAATACCTTAAATTACATTTAAAACATTTTATTTTGAAATCCTTTCAATTAAAATAAATCATAATCGAAAACAAATAAATTGAATTTCTATCAAATAATTGATGTTTTAACTAATACAATGTACAGGAAAAAGTTTCAACTCAAAATTGAATAGTTACATACATGAATTTTCGACAAAATTATTTAATTTCGAGGTCAAAAAGACGAATTATCTACAAAAAGTTGAACTTTTTAAGCGAAAAATATGAGTTTTCAATCAAAGAGTTAAACTTTCAACCAAATAGTTAAATTTCCAACCATAATTAGAAAGCCTTGTTGAAAAAAAAACGTATTGATTTTACAAAGTAGTTCAACTCTTAGTGAAATAATCGACTTTTAAACCCAAGAAGATGTACATGAACTTTCAACGAAATTATTTAATTTTAAAGTCAAAAAGACTATTATTTACAAAAAAGCAGAATTTTTAACACAATTTAAAGGCAAATCGTTGAATTTTCAACTATAATTATGAATCCTTAATTTAAAAAAATTAATTTTTTCACTAATTAGTTCAACTTTAGGTGAATAATCGAATTTTCCACCCAAAAATTATAATTTTAATTTTTAACAATACAGTTGAATTTACAATAAAACGACTTTGCAACCAAATAATAAATACAGTTGATAATTCATCCAAAAAATGTATTTTTTAATCAAAAAGCATAAATTTTCCATAAAAAAATTTAATTTCTACAAAAAAAGACGAATTTTTAACATAAATACATGATTTTTTAATAAAAAATGATATAGTTTAATTGTCAGTTTCAAAAATGTATTTTCAACGAAAGAGATGAACTTTCAAATAAAAATAATAAAAAATTTTAACAAAGTAGTTGAACTTTTGATAGAAAAGAGGACTTTTTTTACAAAATAGTTACATTTTCAACAAAATAATTAATTTTTCAACCAAATAATTGAGTTTTTATCCAAACGAGATGAATTCAAAAATCGCCAATTTCTTTAATTTCTTTCAAATGCGGATCAAGATACAAATAAGACTATTATAATATAACATAATTATAATAATATCATTAATAATATATGTATATATTTATATACATCATAGTATTATTATTTATATAATTTATATTTTATACTTGAAATAACGTAACCTCAAAATATACGCATATAAAGAGGCGCGCGAAGTATTCAAATCATGAGAATC
>NC_046665.1:9561873-9583910 GCF_010883055.1 Belonocnema kinseyi | reverse complement strand
TATTATTTATATAATTTATATTTTATACTTGAAATAACGTAACCTCAAAATATACGCATATAAAGAGGCGCGCGAAGTATTCAAATCATGAGAATCGCCAGCTTCGAAATCTGGAAATATTAAAATCCCAATCCCTTGATTTTATTTCAAAGCAGATAGAGATATAAATAGAACCGCCGAAGAGTTCCGACCGGCAATCGTGCACCTTCGAGTTTTCAAATTCAGAAGAGGAGAAATGGGTTGCTCGCGCAACCCAGTCATTTACATCGTCTCCTATTATATTCACACTGACATAGATCTGGGATAGGATTAGACCACGTCTAGTTTCAGATCTGAGATCACTGCACAGGCTCGAAAGCGATTTCAGACAGTGGGGACTGGTACGCTGCTTAGCAAACCCATGCATCGCCCCCACTTTTCTGTTTTCTTACGATCCGGAGGGGAATTGTCGGTTAAACTAATCCAACAGATAGCGATACAAAAAGTAGGTCTGTCTTTTTCATTGAATTGCATTAAGAAAAAGCAAAAATAATGGAAAACTTGATGCTGTTTGCAAATAAATAAAACAAAAATAGATGAAAAAATAAGTAACTATTACTTATTATTTAAAAAAAGAAAAAGTCATGAAAATATGTAGTTTAATGTGAATAAAATTTAATTTTGAGATACATTTTGAAAGCAGTTCGAACTTTATATTTTTGTGATTTATTTTGCTCATTTTATTTTATAATTTTTATTATTTTTAGATTTTATTATTTGTTAAAGTTAAACAAAATTATTTTTTGTTTAAATTATTAATGTATCTAATGAAAAAATTAATAATATTAAAGACCTCAATGAAAAAAATATTTAAAACATATACATGATCAGAAGAATTAATACAAAATATATGACCCATATTGTATATTGAGGGAATAATTTGGTAAAAAGTTAACGAAAAGACTAATAAATGAGAAAGTGGATTTAATATTATTTAATATAATGTATACAGTAAGGACGTTTACTATGTAGTCATAGGGAATATAATTATATAAACTCTAGCATACAATGCAACCCGTCTTGCATTTGTGTAATGCAAAAAGTACTATATAGGCGATTTTAATTCGGTTCCCAAATCTCCCGCGCTCGAGATCTTGCGCCGATTGGTCAAAGGCTTAGAGGCTCAGAAGACGTGCGCGAAATATGCGTATAATAGGGTTGCGAGAAATGAAACGTTTCATTGTAACATTGAAACTTTCACTTGAAACTTAAAAATTTTTCACAGTGAAATTTTCATCGTTTCATGAAACATTGGGGAGAAAGGAGAGAACTTCCATATGCGCATGCGCGGAAGTCAGATCAGGTTAGGTACTTGTTATTCATATCGTATGCCACTTCGCCGCATGTTTAAACTTTTTTTTTAATTTTATTTAGTGTTTCTCAATGTTTCTCAAGGTTTCCGCAGTAAAATTGTGATATTCATGAAAAAATAAAAAAATGTTGCTCTGAATACTTCAAAATGTCTTAGTCTATTAAATATAACTGATAAATATATATATATATATATATATATATATACATTAACTTAATATAGGAAAATTGGGTTTTTAAAATTCCTAATCATGTAACTGTATTTGCTATAAAACTCAATTTTGTTAATAAATTTTTAGTTTTTAATTTAAGGGGAAATTAACAAAGCGTATTGCATTAGTTAATTAATTATTTAATCGACGATTACTTGAGAAAATGTGAATTGATTTTCACTTCTTATTATATGCGGTTTGAATTTTCCCGCCACCATCTTTGAAACATTGCAATGTTTCACGAGACCTTGAAAGTTTCATGAAACTTTTCATTGAACCAAAGTTTCATGAAATTTTACAACCCTAACTTATAATCAAATTCTGAAAGAAGGTTATGTTACCCGGGATTCACCACGCATTTCAAATAAATAATTAGTTACGAATTAAAAAAAATGTAACACAACATTGAAATTGTTCATAAATACATTCGAGACGTGCAGTAAGTACTTTCTTAAAAATTGGAGTTCGTTTTCACTAATGTAACGATGCGTGAGTGATATTTGACGTTTGACAAGTGTCAAAATCGTTTTGCACTTTGATCTTAATTAATTAAATAAAGTGAATATTTGCAGGTTGTACGTAATTAATTGGTGATAAAATCTTTTGTTTTATTTATTGAATAAAATATGGGAATCAAACGCTTTTGACTAACTGCAACGAAAATTGTAATCCGTATGATTATAAAAATTGCAACGATGAATCTGAGATCCAAATGATGTGAGGTAAGAAGCGGCGAATTATTCTTGTAAGCTGGGTGTTTAACGACCTTGAACATTTCTTCTCCGTTGAAATCTTCAATATTAACTCAGCTTCAGAAGAAACCTTTTTATTCTAGACGTGGACAGTGCGCACGTGTCAGGATTTTACGTCATTTCCGTATTTTTTGAACAGTTTTGTTTGGAAATGCATGGAAAATATTTTAAATAAAAATAACAACGAAAAATAAATATCTAAATAAATCAGAGCTTAAAGACAACAAATTTTAAAGTATATTCAGAAGAAAACTGCGAAAAAAGTGTGAAACGTGTGGCGAGCAAACCCATTACTTACATTTGTTGACATCTGTCGTATTCAAAAAAATGTTTAAAAATGCGGAAAAAATCGCGGAAGATGATGTTCCAGGAGCAAAATTAGTGCACTAATCGGTGGAAGAGCGCAGTGTTAAACAGCTTAAATGATGGATAAAATATAGGAAACGATCTTTAAAACTGTAACAAAGTGCTTTTTCCAAACTCGTCAAACTATTCTCATAATATGAGATACCCCAGGAAATAGCTAATAAAATGCAAAATAAAGTATTATTTTTAATGAAAAATTTCATTCTATGTTTCCAAAGTATAAATTTATTGCAATTTAGATATTTTTAGTTTTTGCAGTAGTCACAAACACTTTTGTAACTAATTTCCCCCGCGCAGCCACAGTGTTATAAAAACCGCAGGTATCTCATATTATGAGAATCACAGCGTCCAACTATGCACTTACTATGTCTGACCTGTACAATGAAAAACTTCAACACTATCGATATCTTCCTACTTAGTTATTCAATCCCCATCACTCCAGGCAAACTTTACTGATAAACTTATATTTAATGAATAATAAATAGGGTTTAAAGAATTCCCTTCCAAGATCTCGACCACCATCGATTTCACAAAAAGTTCGCCTATATTCTTTAGAAGCCTAATGAACAATGGACTATACCACGAAATTACTCATTCTTCAAGGGCTGCAAGTTAGTGATAGAACCAACAGAGTGGGTCTCTTTGTTTAGCTGATACCCCGCTTTCTCATATTCGAGTACTCTCCTCTATATTTATATATTCATAATTAGTTTATATGAAAGAAGGAAAATTTGTTAATACATTCCTTATACCAGGAAATCACTAACAAATGGCTTTTTATTGTCTAAACTTGAAAAAGAGAAGTAGAAAATATAATATTGTGTTATTTTATATTTGTATGAATATTAAATATTTACTCAAACAAAGTTCTGAACTGCAAATCTTGTATAAAAGAAAGTATACCTGCCATACAAAACTTGAACTAACCTTTCCACTAAATCACGTTTTTTCCTTTTAATGGTGGTTTTCTATGTTTAGGACATCGTTTCAGCTGCTCAATACTGTGCTCTTTTACTAATTCGTGCACTAATTTCGCACCTGGAACATCATCTTCCGTGAGTTTCGCCGAATTTTTAAGCATTTTTTAGAAGATGACAGGTGCCAACAGATGCAAATAATGGCCTTGGTCGTTGCACTCTTTGCACGTTTTTCACCGTTTTTTTTTTAAATAGACTTGAAAATGTTGTATCTTAAAAATCTCAGTCATTTACAAATTAATTTTTTGGTTTTTATTAATTTTTGGAAAAGACATAAACTTTCGGCACGTGCGCACTCCCGACGTCTAGAATAAAAAGGTCTATTAGAATGAGTCATGGCCATGTAACGGAATTTTCAAGAGTTTCACCACTCGGTTTTTGAGTATACACCAGTTTACAAAACATTAATTAAGATTTCAAAATGTTTCAAAGATTTAAAAATATTTAAAAGAATTTTGAACATTTTATAAAGGCGTGTTTATTAGATTTTAAATATTTCATAACAATTTCACTAAGATTTTTAAACTTTTAAAGGATGTAAAGGGTTGACACATTCTAATATTGTGTTACATTGTTTTTAATTCGTAACTAATTATTTATTTGAAATACGCGGTGAATTCTGGGGAACATAACCTTTTTTCAGAATTTGGTTATGCGTATATTTTGCGCACGTCTTCTGAGTCTCGAAGCTTTTGACCAATCGGCACAAGATCTCGAGCGCGGGAGATTTGGAAACGAATTAAAATAGCCTGTATAGTACTTTTTATCATTGCACAAATGCAAAACGGGTTGCATTGTATGCTAGGGTTTATATAATTATATTCCCTTCGACTACATAGTAAACGTCCTTACTGTATATTTATTTAAATTTAACCCAATATCATATTTACATTTATACAGCGCAACCATTTCTTTGTTTCTTAATCTTGAAAGCTTTTTTCTCGCTGCATTCAACCCCTAATAATTTTATTAAAATTTTTTATTCAAAGAAGATTTTGAATTTAATAGTTAATTATATTATTGCAAACCTCATTTCTAAAATGAACAGACTATAAACTATTAAACTCTATAAACGAACGTACCGTACTCATGATGGGCAGTAGGAGGAAATTCACTTTTTTCGTTCAGCTTGACTCTTCCAACTTTTGTCTTCTCTATTTGTTTATTAATAATTTTTTTACTCTAAGCATGGAAGAACTGAAATTTTGAACATAACAAGTTTTTACGCTTTGATAACTGATCATAAAAATTTTATATTGTCTAAAATTAATGTTTAGGGACTCATAAAATACAAATAATTTGTTTATCATTCCATTTATTTTTTGGAGACAAATTTGATAAACAAATTAACAAATAGTCTTATTATCGGTAAAATTTTTTGGTGCTAAAAGTGCTTCACATTAATGCAGGAATTACATTTAATAACAAAAATAATTTAAACGTTTATAATAACTATTGTTATAAACAATTATTGTGGCAAAATATTATGATTTGAGATGTTTCAAATTATTATTTCCTTCAAGCGCCAGAAAGACTTCAGGCATTGCCTGAAACAATAAATATTTAATTATATTTGATAAAATATAAAAATTTAAATTTTCGTAAATACATTAAGTAAATAAATTCAAAAATTTGGTCCTTTCGCATAGAATTTTTTTTTTACACTGGAAATATTTTAAGCTGTTGGGCGAATAACTGCTAGTCACAAAAATATGTGAGAAGTTAACAATAACCATTGTTATGATAATTCTCGTGACAAATATTCAAATGTAAGATTTTGTCAAAATTTTTATTTTCTTTAATCGCTACAATGACTACGGATATTCCTAAAAAATGTATCTTTGATCATATTTAGTGGAATATAACAACTTACATGTTTATAAACAATTTACGTAAAAAATGTTCCAATGTTGGCAGTATTACTTGGAAAAAGTCGGGTTTTCAATCGTAATAGATTGGAAATTAATCATAACACTGCATGCTAAGATTCACTCAATACAAAATCTTTTGAAAATAACCCACCGAATTGGCCATCAAAGAAAATATAAATTTGATAAAACCTTAAATTTAAATATTTTGTTACAACAATTGTTAATAACAGTGGTTATTGTTAACTCTTCTAATATTTTTGTCACTAGCAGTCATTCGACCAATAGCTTAAAACATTTCCAGTGCAAAAAAATTTTCTATGCGAAAGGGCAAACATTTTAAATTTGTTTATCTAATTTGTTTACAAAAATTCAAATTGTTATATTTTATCAAATATTATTAAATATTTATTATTTTAAGGAATACCTGAAGTCGTTCTGGCCATTGAAGGAAATTATAATTTGAAAAATCTCAAATTCTAATATTTTGACACAAAAATTGTTTATCGCAGTGGTTATTATGAACTTTTAAATTATTTTTGTTATTAAATGTCATTCCTACATTAATGGGAAGCACTTTTAGTAAAAAAAAAATTTTCACCGTTAATAAGACTTTGTTCATATTTTGACCGGAAAAATTATTAATAAAAAAATAGAGGAGACAAAATTTCGGAGAGTCAAGATCTATAGAATTTAATGATCTTTAATTTAAAAAAGAAAAATTAAAAATCGCAAAAAAATTGAAGACTCTGGACATTTTTTAATCAAAAAAGTGCATTTCCTCCAACTGTGCGTCATGAGTACAGTACTTTTGTTTATAGATTTTAATAGCTTATAGTCTGTTTATTTTAGAAGTGAGGTTTGCAATAATATAATTGAGTATTTAATTCAAAATTCCCTTTAAATTTAAATTTTTAAATAAAATTATTAGGGGCTGAATGCAGCAAGAAAAAAGCTTTCAAAATTAAGCAACAAAGAAATTAGTGAACTATATAAATGTATATAAGATGTTTGGTTCAATTTAAATGAATATATACATTATATTACATCCATTTTCTCATTTGTCATTCGTGTCATTGGCTTTTTTCCAAATGATTCCCTCAAACATTTTAATTACAATTACCACTACTTTTTAAAAATATTTTCTTCAAAATTGGAAATTTTTAAGATTTTAAAGGCACAAAGATTCTTTACTTTGCAACTGAAGTTTTACTCTCACATATTCAATATTATTATTTATTTATATTGTATATAAGTAATATATTTTTCATTAATTCTTCTAATCATGTATATGTTTTAAATATTTTTGTCATTGAGGTCTTAGATATTATTAATTTTTTCATTAGCCACATTAATAATTTCAACAATAAATAATTTTGCTTAACTTTAACAAATAATAAAATCAATAATATCTCAAAATTAAATTTTATTCATAATAAACTACATATTTTCATGCCCCTTGGTAATTCTAACCTAAAACTCATTTCGCTATTTACTAGAATCTCGTTACCCCTTTCTGAATAAAACTTCCCCCGTGATCAAAAACTCAATGAATCAGGACTGAGTTTTTATTTTTTAATATAATTGAGGATTCCAATTTGTATCGCAATGCATAGTATAGCATGGTTGGTTATCAAATATTAAATTATAATACAATTTCAAAAATTCAACTCGTCGAATAGTAAAGAAGCAAAAAGCAATGTTTGTTGAAGCATCGCATGTTTACATTGACGAAAACCAGTGTTTTTTCGACAAATATTAAACACAGTTTCTTTCCATGTATTATTAATTAAGGATCTAAAGTACCGAAATGTATATTTAATTGAAATCCAGATACCCAGAACAATGATTGAATTTACACTGGACTTTAAAAAGAAATAATAGTCAAAAGCTATTTTTGACAGATACAAAAATCACCGAATGTTTTTAAATATGCATGTAACACGTTTCACATAATACTGTGGAAAGACACTCTATTATTAGTATTTTAATGATGTTAATAGATTATGTCAGTCCATTAAATTTCCTCCGAAACGTTTTCTGGACAGGATTAAAAACATAAGAACGCAACAAGCGTAAAACACAACTGAACGGCATGATAGTGACCAACATGGCCGCGGAGCTGGCACGCGTAATTACGGCGAAAATGGAACGTTCATTGGCTAGACCTTCAGTGGGTTGGATCATGGCTAAGATCCTCCATAACCCGACCTATGCGGGAAGGTTCCCTTCCGTCCCTCTAGCTGGGCGGGATTAATTCAGTCCGCCTACCTTCCGACAGACCTTGTATCATAATTGAAGAAAGTTGAATGAGATTCAAACAAATTTAAAATCCTAATTAACGCAGAATTCCTGAAAATAAAATCAAGATCCAACTACCAATTTTGGACAATCAGTATAAAATTTTACTGTGATCAAAGATATTATAAACGTAGATGCGGTGCGGACTTAGTTGTACGCCATAAATATACACGACGCGTCCGGCGAAAAAACTCACTTCCCCTCTACGCACCGCCACCCGTAGATACACCAGGGAAGTCCCATCGATATATTTTGCCAACAGCCACCTTGAAGCGCTGTAAGCAACTCTCAGTAGGCCCCTCCAGGCGCACTGACAGTAACTTAGCTCAGACAAGAACCATTCGGATTGAAAGTAAATTTTTAATTGAAACATTTTTACACTTATAACTTTGCAAAACATGGTTATTTTAATAAATACCACAAATAAAAGTCGATGAGTAATTTATATTACGGTTTCATATATTTTTCACTAATTCTAAAATTATTAATTATAATTCTCATTCTATATATTTTCTATATATAGTTCTTTACTATTATTTAATTTTTATTTTTGTGGTCTACAATTTCTATGGATGTTTTTAAACTATTCGTCTAATCAAGTTCTCGTATGTATTTTCCAATTTCTTAATTATTATATATGCTAACGTTTTTATTAAAATACAATTATAATTCCAAGTGATAGGAACATTGTTCTTTCGGTTTTTAGATGTTAAGACGGCAGTTCCAAGCCAGATTACGTTTCATATTGGCAAACAAAATCAGACGAACAGAATTTCATTGGCATATTCATAAAAAATATCATGTTCCATAAAATATATTTTAAAATAAACTTTAAATTATTATAATTACTACAGCTCACTCGAAATATATATATATATATATTTCAAATTATTTTTTAAGTTTTTCTGAACTTGTAAACATATTTATAATGATTCCCATTTTGTCGTACAATTTATATAAAATTCTGCAAAAAAATGCTAGAATAATGAAATTCTAGACAGTTTTTTATTCAAAAATATATTTATTCAATTATTGTTATTTTAAATTCTAACAATAATTTTTAGAAACCTTAAGCATTAAAAAAGTCTTTTCTTTGGTATAAATATTTTATTATTCAATTAAAAAAAAAAACATATTTTTTAATTGTTGAAATTAGGGAGTGTCTAGCCCGGATATTGTATAATTCGGAAATTTTCTGTCGGCAATTCTCAAATTCGATAAGATTTTAAATTGTCGAGAATTTTCCATTTCGGAACTTTTATATTTCGACAATGTAATAATTTCGGAATTTTTACAGTGATGTGGGAATTTTATTTTTCGGAAAAAGCGACTGAAAAATCCCGAAAAAGAAAATTCCCGACACTGTAAAATTCGTAAATTGAAAGATAACCAAAGAATAAAATTCCCGAAATTATAAAAGTCCCGAAATATGAAAGTCGAATTAGAGAATTCACGAAAAATAAATTAAATAAAAATCCGGACAATAAGATATTACCGAATTTGAAAAATCCCTAAAGAAAATGGCTGAATTATAAAATATCCGAACTAGAAAATTCATGAATTTATTAAAATTCAAAAAATTGTTTGTTTAATATTATTTATTTATTTAAACTACAATAATCGAATATATATTTCTCTATGAAATTTTTTTTTGAAAATGTGCATAGTATTTGAAAACAATATAAAAAAGTTATGAAAAATCGAATTTATTATTAATAAAATTTTTTTTTTTAATTTTGATATAAATCGTTGTTGAATTGAATCCTGCACAGTTTGTTTCAAAAATGTTATTATGTAGGTAAGAAGAAAATTTGGGCTGAACATTTTTTTATTTCAAAGCGCACGTGTTTTTTAATGTATTTTTTTAATACAATTTTTATAAAATTATTATTCAGGTGCTGGAGATTTCATTTTTCGGCATTTTGCGTTCATCCCTTTCGGGAATTTTTTCAGTGGTGCCGTATTTTTATACCTCCTGTTAAAATTATGTAATTTTTAAAAATAAAAAGTCAACATTTCAAAATATTTTAAAATCATCAAAAGTATCAATTCCGTTTTAAATTATTTCAAATCTTTTTAAATTATTTTTTAAATTCCTCGAAACTTTTAAATGTCTTTTAGATTGATTCCCATTTTTCCTAACATTTTTGTAAAATCTTGCACACAAAATTGTTTTAAGAGCTTTCAGATTTTTTCTAATATTGTCAATCTTTTGAAATGTTTTGAAATATTCTTAAACACTTTCTTTGAGTTATGCACTTTTTCGAATCAAAATGAAATACTTTTACCTTCGAAATACAAATACAAAAATAAAACAATCATAATTGTAACATTCAAAGTATAAATTTGTCACTCTGAAATTGTGAAAATTCATTTTCAAATTGTTTACTATTCAAAATTGGTTTTTTTTTAATTTCAAAACTAAGTAGATAAAAAATGGAATATTTTATACTGAAATAATACTTCAAAAACATTTTGAAATCGAATAAAGGCGTTCATTTAAGAAGCCATTAATTCGAATGTTTGCACTTGTGTCACTACTAAGGCTTTCGAATTAAATCAGATCAAATTTTAACGTTAAAATATGTAAATTATATCATTTTGAACAGATCTAGAATCATCTGGTAAAATCAATCACTGTTAAATTTTTAATACTCGAACTGCAGTTCAATTTTCAAATTTATTTTCATTTCCCGATTTGTCCCGGTCGCGAGTCTAGCTTAATATTTAGAACAACTTTCATTTTTTTGAAATAGTAATTTTTCGGTTCTAACTTACGGGACAATCAATTTATCCTTTGAAAGATTCTCTACAAATTTAGTTGATAATTTTACATTCTCATCCAAAATGAGAAGATATTAGTTTTTTATGAAAAATTACTTTTTCGGATTTTATCAAATGTCGACGTTTTGAGGCCCCTTGAGTCAGAACAACAAGTTTTTACGTCGGGTCTGTTTGTCTGTCCGGCGTTGTCGTTGTTGTCTGTATACCGGATAAATTTCGAAAGACTGGTCGGATTGAATTAGGCTTTGACTTTGATAACTTTTTTTTTATAGAATAAAATTTAGCAAAGTTAAAAGATTTTCAAAATCCAAAAAACCAAACGAAAATGGACATTCGAAGCAAAAAACCTTGATATGGAAAAAAGTCAAGAGTCGAAAAACGCTACTTTTTCAAGGCCCCATGATTATTTTATCACATTCTCATCCATAATGTTGCAATAAAAGTGGTTCGAAAAGAGTTTTGAAAATCTTTCGGGGAATAAAATTAGTATTTATAGGTCGACAAAGGTTTGTTTTCTTTACCAAATTTGGCTTTCGTCTAAATTATTCCAGATGTTTTTACCATAGTACAATTTACGTTTGTATCTCGGGCGAAGAAATCCATTCTTTTGTTTGACAAATATTGTTTGTAGGACAATATTTTTCACAGAATATTACCCCGAGTGACCTTCAATTATAATTTTATAAACGTGAAAAAAGAAGATTTCAATGTTTTCTATGAAAAACACAATCCCTGAGTGACAGAACGAAATCGGAAACAACAAGAGTTAATTTATTCAGGAAAAAGGTTTTTGAACAAAAATGACCTTGAGTGAACCTTTAATATATATTTTCTAATTTTGACAAAAATCAGGAGTTATTTTCTTACAACAAAAAAATAATAATAAGAATTTGTGGAGGTGATAAATGATAAAAAAATTATTAAAACTTGAAGTTGTACGATTTTAATTCGTAACTAAATAATTTGAGAGGTTTCAATTTAAAATTATCGAACACTTTCCATTCAAAAATTTAGATGACATATTCAAATAGCTTTAAATTTGAAATTATTCAATATACTGAAGACTACAAATTTAAAATGTCTCATCTATTAAGGTTTTAAATACTTTTGAAATTGCTGTTCTGGAAACTAAATAGCACTTATTCTTTTATTAAGAAATCACAACCAAAATTGTTAAAAAAAGTTTTTAAACAAATTTTAAAAACCTTAAAAAAGGTCAGAGGTTTTAATAGTTCAATATATGTGATAGAACCTTTTTAAATTTGAAATTAGTCTATACTTTTTCATGATTGAGCTACAATTATTCCATTTTAGAAGTTATAAATTACAATTGTGAAAAACAAATAAAATATTTTAATTAATTTATATTTAAAACAAACAAAAAATTGTATAATTTAATCTAAATGCAGCTGCAAACATTTAATTTGAAATTCGTTGAATTCAAGGTATATTTTAAAAAGATAACTGAAAGCAAAGGATCGACTTTCAAAAGCAGCGAAAGAAGGTGACTCGCTGGATTGCAAATGAACATTGAAAATGGTGTATTTTTGCAATTTTTAATTTTAAATTTAAATTTTTTCGCGTTATAACAATTTCGAATCCCAGAATGTTATTTTTAACCTAACCTATTACTTATAACAAAAATTCAAACAATAAGGCTGTATTCTGAAAATTAAGCAATTTTAACGTTAAAATTCAAGTTCTTAAACTAAAGGCCTAAAAATTTACAAATTTTACAATTAGTGTTGTGTAAATTGTATTGGTATCTTAAAAGAGTATAAACAGTTCTTAAATTAATTTTTAAATGTTCTGAAGTTTACCTTTTTTACATACCTAGATGTCAAAAAAGCCTACCCAATTTTTTCAAATTTTAATCACTTATTTTCTAAGATAAAATCACCCCCGTTAACCAGTGACTGAAATAGATTAGAAAAAAATTGCCAAGATTCAAGAATAAAAATTGGATGTACAGCAAATTTAAAACTTTTTAACTGTGATTATCTTTAAATTTGTGATATCAAAAATTTCCATACAATTTTTTTTATCAATACTGTAGGAAAAAATTAACAAGATCGAGCGCCGAAATTATAATTAGAGAAAATTTTTTGTAATTTTATGGGGACGGCTGAAATATCCAGAAAAATAACATTCCCGACTCGTTAAAACTCTCTGTCACGAAAAATACAATTCCAAAACTAATAAAATTCCTGAACAGTTTATAATATTAACGAATTTGAAAATTCCCAAAAAATAAAACTCCCCAAATAAAATTGTTTCTTAATCAATATTAATTATTTATTAAAAATACGATAGTAAAATATTGTTATCAAATAAATTTTTGTTTAATATTTAAAGTGTTAAAAATTATTGTTTGAATTTCAAATTAAAATCATACAAAAAATTTTACCGACAAATTAATATACAAAAACACGTGTTTTTTAATTAACATTTCGACTTTCGGAAGAACTTTTGTGATTTAAAAAATACTATATACATTTTCAACCAAAATATCTTATCCAGAAATATATTTCGTTTTGATAATTTTAAATTTAAACAATAATGTTTAAACACTTCAAACATTAATAAAGTTGTTTCTTTGGTATAAATATTTGATTATTTCAATTTAAAAAAATATTTGTAAAAGAAAAATGTTTTCAGCGCTTGTTTACTTCGAAGTGTCTTTCTATAATACTTTTTTTTAAATTAAAAATATGATTTTTTGAGATCATTTTTTTTATAAATAAAAAAAGACTGTACTGAAAACCTGGATCAAGCTTCAGGTCTGAAAAAATTAAGCGATACATACATGTCAAACTTTTCTAACCTCAAAAAATCTTTCTACTGCTTTACCGTCATATTTTACTAAGAATGAGAAAACAAGAATTCGACTTCGTAGTACGATGAGGGCAGCACCTCGATAGGGCAGAAAATGTGATGTCCTATATATATATAAATCCCGACTCCGACGCCTCGTACCGCATCTACGTTTATAATATCTTTGCTATGATGCTCTCTGACACCCAAAAATGTTGTGAGCAGGCCCACTCAACTCTAATGGGCGAATATGAAGAATTATGATCATTATTTCAAGCATAGTACAAGTTGCGGCCAACTGCTGGCGCTGCGTGTCAGCACAGGTAATTGAATTTGAAGGTTTGAAAATTTATTGTCACGACGGGCATCACCGAATTGAGAAGGACGCAAAGCTGAATATGTTGTGGTTAGAAGCGGTATCAAATCCTCTCTTGACGAAAATGACCTACAGAGAAATCCATGAAAGCGATTATCGAGTATGCTTTCTGCCTTTTAGGGCGAAGGATTATTTGCGCGGCCCGCGAAATTTTCTCAAAACAAAAATAGTGTCTTGCGTGTCGTTGCCTAAAAAAGAGCTGAATGATCTTTCTGGCGATGCTCCGGTTGAGGTAGCCCGTGATATTGGTGCTAATTTTAATACATTTACATTTAATTATTTTACGTGTGTGCAATTATATGAATTGCAAATATGTTTTGAATCTTAAAATTGAACATAATGATCAGTAAAATAAATTAGATAAAATGAAAAATGTGTAAAGATATATTAAAAGTGATTTATTATACTTTATATATATCTTTACACATCTTTCTGACTTTTTTTATCCAATTTATTGATAAATATATTCAATTTTAACATTTTTCACATATATACAATTTATATATGGCACACTACGTCACCCGTTGATACTTTTAGTTCAAGTTACGGCCAACTGTTGGCGCTGTGCTTCTTCATACTTCTACTATTGAGTTGATAGGGCCTGGTTGTGAGGGTTAAAAGCATGGACATAGGAAACAAGGGACTAGATATGCCATTGCGGGGGTGATGCAATGAGGGGGGAGGTCCGCCACCTTTTGATGTCCCGCGACAAACATGGCAGCGCCCACATGTTTATATTTTCATGCACAGTTTGTCGGCAAAAATGCTCGTACGCATAATAAAAATGGAACATCGTATGATGGGGGCTCTCCTCACTCATGGAATTCCCCCCCCCCCTCCCGTGGATTCAACCCCGCTCGCCAAGTTAGCATGGCATTCCTAGTCCCGCGTTTCCTATGTCCATGGTCAAAAGGCAAACCAATTGTAAACAAACCTGAAATAGAAATGACCTCCAATCCAAGTCACCTAAATTCAAATTGAAGAAATTTAAATGAGATTAAAATCAAATTTAAAATCCTAATTAACGTCCAATAATGAAGTTAATGAGAAGAATTCCTGAAAGTAAAATCAAGATTACAACGACCAATTTTGGACAATCAGCATAAAATGTTACCATTGTTATCGTTAAACCGTGATCTAATAAATACATGGTCTAGCCACTTGAGGGTCTCGTTTCGTTCAAGTCACGCAACCGCCTAATTCCACCATTTTATTAATATGACCGCGCATTTCTTATTAGTCAGAAATATACTTGTCGCTGGATGTGAATATCTCGCCAGAGCTTTTCAGAACATGCGCGCTCAAGGGCTCGAATTTGAAAGTACATGCATCTCGGTTAACTACATGTTGAAGTCCCTTAACCCTATTGATCCCAATTTCCAAAGCGTAAATATTTTTAGCTTAATTACCATAATGAATTAGGTAGTTGTAAATTTATTGTTAGTTTCTCTGAACATAGGTAAAAAGGAAGAAAGTGTTTTTAAAATTCAAAACAAAATAAAGATTTTGAGTTATCTTGAAATCGGTGAGAGATACGCGAAAACTGACAATATTGTTAGGGTTGTCTAACGAGGGATGGTCTCTGGCCATCCCAACCTAAATCAGTAGAAATTTTTAAACTTAAACAAAATAAAAATTTTTCATTATCTTGAATACGGCCAGAGAAACGTGAAAACTAAAGAAATTTTAAAGTTTTTGAAGACGGAGTCTGTCTTCGCACAAAGCGAACTGACCAAATAAAAAGGCTGTTTAAATACAAACAAAAAATGAAGATGAAGGATGATCCTCAGACACTTCAAACTAGACAAAAACAAATTTTTCATTTGAAAAATCAAAATTTTGATTTTTTTCGAAAGCGGTCATCAAAGCATGAAAACTAAGTAGGTTTTAAGGGTGTAAAGATAGGTTTTTCCTTCGACCTACTCGAAATAACTCAATAAAAATATTTTTGAAATACCCCTCTAGAACAGTGAAAATTTTTAATTATCTTGAAAACGCTGAAAAATAAGCGAAAACTGACAATATTTTCAGGGTTTCCAAGAGGGGAATCGCTTTCGACAAAAATGTTAAGGTTTTTACATAGGGGTATTGTATTCGACCTACATAAACTAACCCAGTAAAAAAATGTTATTTTAAATTTAAAAAAAGTTTAGTTATCATGAAAAGGGTGAGAGATACGCGAAAACTGACAACATTTTCAGAGGTTTTCTATAGGGGGTGGTCCTCAGCCACCTCGAAGTAAACCAGTAAACAAATGTTTAAAATTCGAAAAAAATCCAAAATTTTGAATTACCTCTTAAAGGATCACAAATACGTGAAAACTAAAAAAACATTATCAGGTTTCTAAAGAAGGGAATCGCTCTATACCAAAATTTGAAGATTTTTAAAGAAGCGTTTTGATTTCGAACTACATGGACTAACCTAATAAAAATATTTCTTAAATAAAAAAAAAAATGAAAATTTTTAGTTGTTTTAAAAACCTTAAGAAACAAGCGGAAACCGACAATGTCAAAGAAACGTGAAAACTAAGTAGATTTAAAGGTTTTTGCAGCGTGGGTTTATTTTCGACCAACACGAAGTAGCTCAATTGAAATATTTTTTAAATAACCCAAAAAATATAAATATTTAGTTAGCTTAAAGACGGTGAGGGAGGAGCGGAAACCGACAAAATATTCAAAAGAAGGATGATTCTCGGTAACTCTGATCTAAAGCAAGAAATAGATTTTATCAAATTAAAAAATCTGAAATATGATTTATTTCGAAAACGTTTATAGAATCGTGAAAACTAATTACATTCTAAGGATTCGGCAGATGCGTATTCTCAAACAACTATAACTAAACTAATAAATATAAAATTTTATTCAAAACAATAATAACATTTTTTGAATTATATCGCGAACGATCAGAGATACATGAACAACAAACAAATGTTAAGGAGCTTGCAGAGCAGGCTTGTTTTGGACGAAGTCAAAATAACCCAATAGAATTATTTAAAATTGAATAAATAATATAATTTTGATTGATTTTGAAAACGGTGAAAGATGCGCGAGAACTTAAAAAATATTTACTGTTTGAGAAAGATGTTCGACCACCCACAGCTAACAGAGTAAAGTAGAGATACGCGGAAGGGATTAAATTTTCAGGATATTCCATTCCGGGATGGTCATCGAGCACCCCGAATTAGTATAGCAGAAACAGTTTCCAAATAAAAATTTGGAGTTATCTTGAAAACGGCGAGATGCGCGAAAACTGAAAATATATGCAGGGTTTTATCCAAAGGGTGGTTCTCAGCGACTACAAATTAACCTAATAAAAAGATTTTTAAAAGGAAAAAATCATAATTGTGAATTATCTCGAAAATCATGGGACATACAAAAATACTTAAAAATTAATACTAAATAGAAATTCGTATTAACATTGAAGAAACTTAACACAAATTCAGATTTCCGGATAACACTGAAATATTTACGAAAAACGCAAAATTTTAGAGATTTTCTAGAAATGGATAGATTCGTTCGGATTGGAAATAATTGAATGAAAGGCTTGGATTAATTCGGATTGAAGTTAATGTTTGTTTTAGAATTGGGAAGGTTTGAAAATAATTTTGGACGAGCCTCGGATTCCTCGGATTACCCTCATAGCCTACTTCCCAAAAAACCCAGTTCCGTCCCAGGTTTGGACTTACACTTTTTCCGAAAAAAACTGGGACAGACCTGGTTTTTTTCGAGAAGTGTCCTAATTGTGTTAGGCGGACGGTTTGTAAATGATTAAAAGTTGTGTCAAGATTCAAGTTCATATATACACCCGGATTTGAAAGGAATGAAAATTAAGTTTGGATTGGTTTCCAATTCACTCGGATAAAGTGAAAGTTTCTTTCCGATTGGATTGTGATTCATTTAGTTTGCTTTTGGATTCACACTTATCGATCCGGACTGATGTCAGATTCATCGGATTTAATTTAAAAAGTCCCATTCATTTGAGAGAATTGGAGGCACGGATTGAAAAATGAATTACGGATGCGTTCGTGTTGAATTTGGTGCTGATACATTAATGAAGAAGGATTAATAAGTGAGCCTCAGGTCCATTCGGATTGCATTTCGGGTTTTGAGACATGTGTTGAGATCAAAATTTAATTTCAGTTTAAAAGACAGATTAAAAAGGGTTTAAGAGGATCGACAAATTGCTTTGAATTTTTTAGGATTAATGTGAATTAGTCCAAACTGCAAAAAAAATTCACAAATACATACAAAATATCTCAAGTGGCAAAAACGCGCGCGCTGGGGCGCGCCATCGATCTCGTATCTTCTTAAAGTTCATAAATGGTAACATAAATATAAGTTATCGTGACGTAAGGAAATGGGCAGTTGCATGCGCACTCCTCGCTTCTCGAGCGCGTGCGGCTAGCAGACGAATCATGAAGGTTCAGTATTGGTGGTAATCGGCGTGTTGGAAAGACTTTGTTTTGATTTTTCTTGCAACGGGGGCATTTTATTCTTGTAAGAAATTTGTCGGAACATCACATGCTGAAGAAACCTGGTGAGTAAAAACGAACCTGGCTAATAACAATTTTTTTAAAGCCAGGGAATTTTATTGGTTAGGGAAAATGTCAAGTAAAATAAAATTGATTTTTTTTCAATTTTAATTTGAAATTAGTTTATTTCGTTTATAAAAGATTCTAGGTTAAAAATGTTAATGGTAATTGTAATTAAAGTGTTTAAGGGAATAATTGGGTAAAAAGTCAATGACAAGACTGATAAATGAGAAAATTGATTTAGCATTATTTAATGTAATATATATTTATTTAAATTGAACCGAACTTCATATATACTATTTATACAGTGCAATCATTTATTTGTTGCTTAATCTTAAAAGCTTTTTCTCACTGCATTCAACCCCTAATAATTTTATTTAAAAAAAATTAATTTAAAGGAGATTTTCAATTAAATATTTAATTATATTATTGCGAACCTTATTTCTAAAATAAACAGACTATGAGCTATTAAGCTCTATACACAAACGTACTGTGCTCATGAGGCACAGTTGGAGAAAATGCACTTTTTACATTCGAAAATGTCCAGAGCCTTTAATTTTTTTGCGACTTCGAATTTTTTGTTTTAAATTAAAGACCATTAAATTGTATGGATCTTGACTCTCTGAACTTTTGTCTCCTCTATTTTTTAGTAATAATTTTTCCACTCAAAGTATGGAAAACTAAAATTTTGTACTTAACAATTTTTTACGCTTTAATAACTGATCAGGAAAACTTTATATTGTCTTAAGGCCGTGTGATGACTGGATCACGTGACAAGATTCCTACCTCACCACCACTTATTTGATTTCCCAACTTATTATCGCACGGAACGCCACGTCGAGTTGAAAATTTGGGATACTAAACAAGAAGCGCTAAGATTGGTGGGTCTACTCCTAGATTTGTATAATTATGAAAAAGTTGGTTGTTGTGAATACTTTTTTTTTGCTTTTTTCATCATTATTAAAATTTAGAACCAGGCCCATCTTTTATAGTGCTTCTTATTTATTATCCCAAATTTTCAACTCGATGTGGCGCTTTGTGTGAAAATAAGTTAGGAAATAAAAAAAGTGAGAGTAAGTTGGAATATGGTCACGTGACCCACTCGTCACATGGCCTTAAATGAATTTTTAGGGACTCATAGGATACCGTGATAAAAAAATTTTGTGGCAAAATATAAGAATTTGAGATTTTTCAAACTATAATTTCCTTCAATGGCCAGAACGAGTTAAGGTATTCCTTAAAACAATTATCATTGAATCATATTTGATGAAATATAATAATTTAAACTTTTGTAAACAAATTAGATAAACAAATTAAAAATTTTGGCCCTTTCGCATAGAAATTTTCTTTTGCACTGGAAATGTATTAAGCTAATGACTGCTAGTCACAAAAATGTTAGAAAAATTTAACAATAACTACTGTGATTACCAATTTTTGTAACAAAATATTTAAACTTAAGGTTTTATCAAATTTTAATTTTCTTTGATGGCCAAATCGGTGGGTTATTGTCAAAAAGATTTTGTATTGAATTAATCTTAGCATGCAGTGTTATGAATTATTTTCAATATATTACGATTGAAAACCCGAATCTTTCCAAGTGAAACTTTCAACATTTAGAAATTTTTTATGTAAATTGTGTATAAATATGTAAGTTGTTATATTCTACTAAATATTATCAAAGATATATTTTTTTAGGAATATCCGTAGCCATTGTATCGATTAAAGAAAATAAAATGTTTGATAAAACCTTACATTTGAATATTTGGTCACGAGAGTTATTTATAAAAATAGTTATTGTTAACTTCTCATATATTTTTGCAACTAGCAGTCATTCGTCCAACAGCTGAAAACATTTGCAGTGCATAAAAAAATTTCTATGCAAAAGAACCAAAATTTTGAATTTGTTTATCTACTTTGTTCACAAGAATTAAAATGGTCATATTTGATCAAGTATTATTAAATATTTATTAGTTTAATGAATACCTGAAGTCGTTCTGGCAATTGAAGGAAATTATAATTTGCAAAATCTCAAATTCTAATATTTTGACACAAAAATTGTTTATCACAGTGGTCATTATAAACTTTTAAATTATTTTTGTTATTAAATGTCATTCCTACATTAATGGGAAGCACTTTTAGCAAAAAAAAAGTTTACCGTTCATTAGACTATTTGTCAATTCGTTTATGAAATTTGTTTATAACAAATAAATGGAATAATAAACAAATTATGTGCATTTCATGAGTCTCTAAACATTAATTTAAGACAATATAAAGTTTTCCTGCTCTGTTATCAAACCGTAAAAAATGGTTATGTACAAAATTTCAGATTTTCTATACTTTGAGTGAAAAAATTATTAATAAACAAACAGAGGAGACAAAAGTTCGGAACGTCAAGCTAAACGAAAAAAGTGAATTTCCTCCACTGTGCGTCATGAGTGTGGTACGTTTTTTTATAGAGTTTAATAGTTTATAGTCTGTTAATTTTAGAAATGAGATTTGCAACAATATAATTAATTATTTAATTCAAGATCTCCTTTATATTAAAATTTGTAATTAAAATTGTTAGGGGTTGAATGCAGCGAGAAAAAAGCTTTCAAGATTAAGCAACAAATAAATTACTGAACTGTATAAATAGTATATATGAAGTTCGGTTCAATTTAAATAAATGTATAATTTATATTATATAAGGTTAAATCCATGTGAAGTTCGAAGTCCTTTCAAAATGTATCTCAAAATTTAATTTAATTTATATAAAACTACATATTTTTATGACTTTTTTTCAATAATTAGTAATAGTTACTCTTATTTTTTCATATATTTTTTTTTGTTTATTTGCAAACAGCATCGATTTTTTAATTATTTTGGCTTTTTCTTAATGCAATTCATTGAAAAAGTCAGATCTACTTTTTGTGACGCTAACTGTTGGATTAGTTTGACCGACAATACCCCTTCCTTTGGATCGTAAGAAAACAGAAAAGTGGGGGCGATGCTTGGGGCTGTTGCAGAGGCATGAGAGAACCCATACTCTATACTTCTATATTCAGACAAAGAAATGTCTCGACTATACAGCTTGGCTCAACGACATATACCCAATATACGAGTAATATCAGAGATGAGGTGGGAGATTGCTTATGCCGTGTATTTCATTTCGACCGACTTACCGCAGCGCGCCCTGTTTGCCTTAGCCTTCCGGGAACTAAAATTAAAGGTCAAAAAGCGCGCCCTATTTGCCTTATTGTTATTTTTCGGGAACTAAAATGAAAGGTGGCTTACCTGCTACTCACTTGGTAAAACAGGGTACAATTTGATAAAGTCGGTAGAGAAGATCGGAGTTGGTAACAATTATACATAATAAAATAATAAATTAAGAAAAATGTATCAAAACTACTCCTTTAAAATTAATTATTTAACTGAGCTTTGGCTTTAACGATTTTCTCAATTAGAAAATGTTATCATAATAAAGAGAATTTTTATTTATAATCTCCAGTTCTTACAATAATATAATTATTAATTAATTTATAATTAATACTGTGAATAATTATACCTAATTATTTTGATCCATGTTATTAAAATTTAAATTCATTATTGTGTTTTTAAAGATAAAGAGTTTATATAATAATAATTAGAGTATGATCTTCAATTCAATAGATTCTATACATTAGAAGCTATTCAATATCAATATTATTAATATTTTACATAATTTTCA
>NC_046665.1:9557050-9561773 GCF_010883055.1 Belonocnema kinseyi | reverse complement strand
TAATTAGAATCGTAGACTAAAATTCTACTTCTTTCGGTTCAGCTGAAAGAAAATCTGAATGAGCAGTTACCATTTTTATTTTTTATCAAAAGTTTGATAATAACCGATATAACTATTGTTTTTCTTGAAACCTATTCCTGAATATCGAGACTATAAATTATTAATACTAATTTGAGAAGATTTTTACCGAAGATTTCAAATGTGTTCTTGTATTTATAGTTAATTAAGTGGTTAATAATTACTAATATTTCATTAAATAATAAAGCTTTAACTTTGAACAATTTTTAATTGTAAAATTGTAATCGCTTCCAATTAAAAAATTATTTTTCAATTACATTATTCAATTTTGATCACTCTGAATTATTCTAATTTTGAAAATTGAAGTTGGTCATTTTTTTCAGAGATTCAGATACAAAATTCTTTTAATATATGTATTTTTCTTAAATTTCAAGCAAATTCAATTAGAACTTAGTCAATATCGTAAACAAATTTTAAAATCTTAGTATTTGATATGCACATACGAATAGGAAAGAAATACTGCCTTGATTTGGAAGAACAACGTTAACTGCATTTTGGATAAGGCACTTGAGCCGACTACCGTTAATTGCTTCAGGTGACTTTATCCGATTTGCAGATAACGGTGTTCTTCCAAATCACGGCAGAATAGGCATGTCGTTGCCGGATCTAAATAACGAGGGGGCTGTTCTACCTAGATCTTGGATTGCTAAACCTCTACTGCTTTTGCAAACCAACATGGTCCACTCCCCCTTGTAACTTATGATCAATCCCTGCGCCCAAGTTAGTTAGCATGAGGCTAGTCCCCTCCTATTCCAATGTCCATCAGAGGCGGTGGAGCCTTGCCAAGGGGACACAGGGGCCAATGCCTACCATAGAAATCGACCAGGGAGGGCCAAAGTCTTGATTTGCCTACTCGTAAATAAAATGCTTAAACCAAAGATAATAATATATTTGCTTAAACTCATCCGATCGTAGGATATAGAAACCTTTCAATTCTTTCTTGCTTTGTTTAATCTTTGAAATCTATCTGGAATCTATGTGGAATAATAGAAGCCTTTCCGAATTCTTTTACATTTATCCAAAACATTTGCCTTTGTAAATTCTTCGTGAAATTTTCACGAAATAAGTTTTTTAAATCTATTCAAAATGTTTAAAATTTTTGAGAATTTTGAAAACTTTGTGAAATAATAGAATTCTTTGTAAAATAATGGAAATATATCTGAAATCTTCTAAGCGTATACTAAATCTTTGCGATATGTTTGAAATCTTTGTAAAATCATTAGGACGTCATTGAAATTATTTGTTCAATCTTTGAAATCTATTTTAAATCTTCGCGAAATATTTGTAAGCTTTGTGAAATCTTTAAAGTCATTGGGAAATCATTGCAAATTTTGTGAAATGTTTCTAAATTCTTAGTGAATTCTCTCAAAATCTTTGCAAAATCATTAGGCAATTATTGAAATCTTTGGTTCAATCTTTGAAATCTATCTGAAATCTTTCTGAAATATTTGAACTCTTTGGGAAATCATTTAATTCTTTGTAAAATACTGGTAAATTCTCTAAAAATCATTGTGAAATATTTGAAAGGTATCTAAATTTTTTCAAATCTATTTGAAATCTCGGAGAAATCTTTGAAAACTTTGGGAAATCATTGACATTTTTGTGAATGGTTTAAAAGTCTTCGCAAATTATTTGAAATACTTTTGAAATATTCGTTGATATTTGTTAAATTAATAAAACCTTCATGAAATCTTTTTAAAATGATTGAAGTCTTTATGCAGTCTCTTAAATCGACCCGAAATCTTTGAAATCTTACACGGAGAAAAAGATATCGCACAATGATATCGCAAAACACCTATATTGCAAGAAAGTGCAATATAATAACGTACAAGCAGGTCCCGGAGCTTTGTACGATATTATAATGCACTAATATCGCTTGGCCACTACTATTCGAGAAACACGTGCTTGCTGGAACAAGCCTATTGCTTCGTACCGCTATAACAGTTTAACCTTGTCGTTTTGTTTAGAACTCTCGCGAGACTTTTTAAAAAGAATCTGTTATGTGTTGCTGTGGCTTAATTTGTTGATAGAATCAAAAGTGTTTACAGAAGAACAAGTAAGTATTTCATGCGTCTATTTGCTATGGATAATACTTTTATTACGACTCTAAGTAATCAAAAACACGTACATAACCTCAAACTTGTATGATAAAAATGTAATCCAAACTTTTCTTTATGTTTTATAAAAGCAATGGCAGATGAATTTGTGATCAGCTTGCTGCAAGAGTTTAATTTACCAGGACTCATACCGAAATTCGAAGGTATTAAAATATACTAATAAATTAAGCAGGTTTTTTTTCAAACATAATTCTGATAATTTCAACTATCATTGCATGAGTAAATAGTTTGTAAATTACACATTTTTATATAATATATAGTAAGGTTCAACAGTTTACTGAATTTATAACACCAAAAAAACTAACAAATAATAAGAAATTTTTTATTGTATTTGAGACTTCGATTTTACGTAAAACCTCTTTAATTAATTACAGGCTTTAAATTAACTCGTAGGAAACTGTAACATATATTGATTTACAGAACAGAAAATTGATCAAGAGGTTTTTATGGATCTTGATAAAGATGATATTAATAGTCTGATTGAAGAGCTTGGACCCAGGAAAAAATTCTTTAAAAAATTTGATATTTTTCTGCATCAGGTAAGATATTGCTGTTAAATACGAAATATCACGGTTTAGGATAGCAGCTAAAATAAAACTATTTTTTTACAGAATGCATCAAGTCCTCGGCTTTTTGTAGAGAAAAAGAATCCAACGAAAGAGACCGTTGAAATAGTTACTGCTTTAAACCCTGTCATCAACAGTGATCAATCAGCCTCTTTTGCCTTCGATAATATCACTTCGGATAGCTCGGTATTTCAATCCAAGTATTCTGGTGCTCTTGGCATTTCTTTTAATGAATCAGGTAAGATTTTTACTTTTGTATTCAAGAAAAAAACATTTTTAATTATGTGTGTTCCGAATTTTAGAAATGTTCAGAAAAATATCCTTTTAACTTTGATTTTAACCGTTTTTTAAATAATTAGTTTAATTTTAATCTTTTCCAATTATAATGTCACTCACTTTAGAATGCGTAATTTGAAAACCTTTCACTTTGAAAAGTTCCATTTTATATTTAAAAACTAAGCGTAAATTTCAATATAAGAATTTTGAAATTCAGTTTTAAAGACTTAAAGAAAAAAAAATTAGTAGCGTTCAAAATGGAAGATTTTTGATTAAAAAAAAAAAAAACATTTTTAGTTGATCAACTGTAAATATATATCAATCATTTTTTTTTAATTGCACTTTAAGATTTCAAAATTAAATAATAATTGATGGCATAAGACGATTTGGAATCAGTCCACAGTTTTAGAATGTCCAGATTTTCCCGTTGATAATTTCAATTGTAAAGTCTTATTAGTTAAACAAATTGAACGCCCTATTGAATCTTTATAAACTATTTTTAATTTCAAAATAACTTAAAAATAATATATTTATAATCAAAGGCTTTTATTTAATTTGAAATATAATTTCACTCTAAAATATTCCATTTTTGAACCATACAATTTGAAATTTTTCGATTAAGAAAAAAAGCAGTTACTTAGTATTTATAAATATCTGTCTGTTCCTTAAAAGTCACTAATTATTAATTAAACGTTTAAAACTTGATTAAGTTGAAGTGATATTTAGAAGATTTAAACGATTTTAAATTAATTAAAAATTGGAAATGATTTCAAATAATTTTAACGAAGTGTCTACGTGTACCGACAAAATCTAACTATTCGTACCCATATTTTGGTGCAAATAGGCCGCTGCCTAATTTAAAATCAAATACAGATTTTTGCTAATTTTGAACTAAAAATCTAGAAGCTTCTTAAGAATCTTTACAAACTTCAGAAGAATAAAAAGCGTTTCCTAGGAAAATTGAAAATGATTTTTTAATTTAATGAACTAATTTTGAGAGAATATTTGAAAACATTTATGAGGATTTACAAAATTTTCAAAAATGTATGCGGAAGATTTTTTGAAATTTTCTTTAATTTAGCAGAATTAAAAAAAAAACTAATTTGAAAAAATGTAAAACAGCATGTAGATTTTAAAGTTTAAAAACAAAATTCCAAAGCATTTAAAAATTTTTTAAACTATTTAAAATAAATATAATTTAACTTTTCATTTGAACGGGAGACCATAAATTTTGTAATAATTTATAGTTTGAACTGAAGTTTATCCAGAAATAGAATAATTCTTGAAAAATGTTCGGAAAGAAAAAAATTTTCAAATTTTAACAAATTCTGAGTTAAAACTGATATTTATCTAAAAGAATTATAACATTTGTTTTGGAAATGGGAATTCTAAATTTAAATAAATTCCGAGGTGCAACAGGGATTTTTTTAAAAGAATTAATTTTAAGTTGAAGCTTAATATTTTCGGAACAAATTGAAACGATGAATTGGAACAGGGAATTTTAATAAAAAATTATAATTCTTATTTAAAACGGAGAAGCTTCAAAATGTATTAAAATTCTGGATTTGAACAGAGAATTTTCAATTTTTAACTCATTCTGAGATGTAATTGAAATTTATCCAGGAGAATAATGATTCTTAATGGAAAATCGAATTTTCCAAACCAAATTATTATCCTGTGCTGAAA
>NC_046665.1:9549326-9556950 GCF_010883055.1 Belonocnema kinseyi | reverse complement strand
ACATGTCTTTATAATAAAATAGGCGAATACGGTTTTATATTACCTATTCTTGACTTTTTTCATTTGCATTCTCGATAATACAAACATAGTAGTATGAAATAGCATGCCACAATGTGACAACATAAACTTAAATCCTTACGTTATAGATTGCACAACTATGCGGTATATAATGTAAAAACTTGCAATGTACGATATCACGATTTTACGATATTATAATGCGATAATTACGCTATATAGTGCAGGAATTGCGGTATATATTGCAATTCATGCGATATCGTTTTCTCGGTGTAATTGTTGAGTAATAGAAGACTTTATAAAATCTTTTAAATCTATGCAAAGTCTTTGCGAAACCTGTGAAATTGTTCCGATTTCTATGGCATTTACCCGTTCTTTTAATAATGTCATTCTAAGTTTTAATAATGTCAGATTTTAATAATGCCAATTTAAGTCAAAATCAATTGGACTTAAATAAGTTAGTGCACATTTTTGAATGGACATACTTTGACCTGCTAGATCATTAACCATTTTTAATAAAATAATATGGTAATTATTACATCAAGCATGTAAAGCTTTATTAAGAAATTGGCATTAGCTACTTTTAAATGAAATAGTAACTCTTTGTACTATAAAAAATAATTCAGAGAGTCTCGTTGCCAGTTTCTAATAAATAATCTCAGAGATTTGTAATAGAGCGGAATAATTTTCATGACAAATAAATAATAAAAATGATTAATTTTAAAGTTTCTATTACCTATTCGTTTTTTTGTTATAAACGTTTATTTTTGTTTGTTTGTTAAATGTTAATGGACTCTTAAACTCTTAAAAAAGCTAGTTCTTCGAAAACGGAATTAGACTCTATAAATATAAACCATCCTAAATTTGTAATATGCCAAAGGCGTAAACCACACCGGTAGTTTGAAAATAAATAGTCGCTAGCGCATCTGGAGCACGGTGGGACGACCCCGTGTAAGATTTGAAAAGTTTACGCCTGTGGCGCAGAAAATATTTGGGACTTTAATCTGTAATGCAGCTAGCCCATTCATCTTTCGGGAAACTATCCTTTGAAACAGTCAGACCTGAGTTTGTAAAATGTAGAAATATAGGCGGGAAGTCTCTAGGACTTCAATATTTATTTCTGTTCTTATGGAATTTTCTTAACACGATTATTATTATTTACAGAAGTTGTTCTTTTCAAAGGAAGAACTTTCCGATAAATTCAATATTTAAAAATGGAAATTTTTCAATCAACATACAATTGTTTAGAATTTGCCAGTTATTATTCTCATTATTAAAATTTGAATTCATCCAATAATGTACTTATAATATTTCTTAAATATTAATGAAACGTAAAAAATACATTTTTAAGGTATTATGCGATGAAGGTAGAATGAAATTTTTCTATCTAAATTTGATCCGAATTTTCTACAGAATTTCATTTATCATGTTTTTTACTTCAAGGTTTAGATAAATGTAACATTAATGTGCATAATGAAATTAAGAAAAATTCAAGATCTGGCATACAAAATTGTATTTATTCAACCGAGACGTGTAGGCAACAGTATTTTAAATTATATTTGACATGCGCAAAAGAAACTTAATTGTTAATTAGGCGTCAAACACAATCGTCAAAATCTGTTTTTCGGATTCAGGGGGTCTAAAAACGTGGACAATTGACAAAAACTGGGGGAACTAATTTTACATAAATCTAATACCTTCTCTGACGAGAATGTAAAAATCGAGAATTATTCTAGATCAATCTTAACTCTTAAAGATCGACACCCTTTTCCTCACATTACTCCCTTCCACGCTCAGTGAGTCACGGCTACACCACGAAAGGCAAATAATGGCTTAATTGCGAATGGTATAATACTGAAATATTTCGATCCTTGAAGAAAATTCCATCAGCCTCCAAAATCGTTTGGTCCACCAACAACTGATAGGATCCTTTCCTTGTATAAGCAGAAACTATTAGAGAATATGAGAAAAAGAAAAAACTGCGTTTCTCATATTGCAGAGCCGTACTTAAATTACGTAACAGATTATCGGTTCTCTCTAAGGCCCCCCTCAAACCTGTAATGAGCCGTATAACCCCCCCCCCCCTTACTATACATAATTGATGGTTTACAGAAATAATAAAATAAGGGATTGAAGCGTATATTCGCTGGACACCAGCGAAATTTAGCTGTTATTCAGTGAAATTTCCCTGATCAGCAGCTACATTTCACAGTTTTAGCAGTGTATATACGCTGATTTGAATTAGACATATACTGATTCAGATTTAGAGAATACAAAGAAGACGAATTTTCATCAAAATACAGGAATGTTCAACTCAGAAAGGACAAGTTTTATACAAGTAGTTTCATTTCAAATGAAAAATATAAGTTTTAAACCAAAAATGAAATAGTTGCATTTTCAGTTAAAAAAATCATTTTTAACAAAATAGTTCAACAAAATAGCTTCATTATCAACTGCGTTTAGTTGAATTTTCAGTTAAATAAATCATTCTATCGACCGACAAGGCGAATTGTTAACAAAATACATGAATTTTCAAGGAAATAGCATTTGAATTTTCAACTACAAAGATTAATTGTCAATCAAGAAGACGAACTATTTACCAAAAAGACGAATTTTCAACCAAAAGAAAAGGTCATACGCGCGCTCGGCTCGCGAATTACTACTTTGTTTGAAATTATTTTATTTGGAAATAAAATTCAACAAAATACCACGATAATCCTTTTTACTTTAATAACTTCTATTTGTACACGGATTCGCGTGGGTACCCTCTCACGAAGCAGAATAAATGTTTGTGCAACACTAAACATTTTTATCAAATGTTTAGGCAAATGCGAGTACTTCCAATAACCTCGTATGTAGCCGCATTGTAATTCAATTGTACTAAAATTAATGCACTGATTTTAGGCTCGCCTTAATAAAGAAAAAGTTCCAAATGCGCATAGAATGTGAAGTTGAGAGACTTCTGTTCTAGCGTGGATTTAAACATAAAAAATCATATTACAATAAGTGATAATAATACTGGTTATATGTTCGACTGATTAATCACAGTATAATATATGGAGAAAAGTATTGCAAGAGAAAATATACTACAGAAAACCTTGATAAAGCAAAATATTTAACTGAAGAGATTATGAAATTACTTTAAGAAATTAAGAAAAATAGATACTTACTGAAACTAATGAGAATGAAAGTTTTTACCATCATAGAGTTTTAATTTATTTTTTAATTCTTATTAAATATATAGTGCATACATTTTCTTATAAAAATTAATTTGTTTAAAATGTTCAAATGGTTCAAAATCTAAAAAAAGTTAAGTTCTGAATTTGTTTATGAAATTTATTTGTATAATAAATCATTATTGTAAAGTTTCAAGGTGTCGTAGGAAAATGTGATTGGAAATATATTCTTTGTTGATTCCGTAAACAAATTAGGCCTACTCTTCCAAAAATACCCAAACTCTTAATTTGCGCATGAAAGTAGTTTAAATAATAAATCTTGAAAATGCGATTATTATAATTAATCGGAAAGACGTTCTTAATTAAATTTGTAAAAAGAATTGACCCTATTCGTTTGAAAATAGCCAAATTCTGAATTTGTTAGGAAAGTTCTTTAAATAATTAACTATTCTTGTAGATTTAACAAATACCTTAGAAAAGAGTCATAGCGAAGACAATCATAGTTAACTTCGTAAACAAATTGTGTTTATTAATTACAAAATACCTCACCTCTCAATATGTTTATGAAAATTGCTTAAATGATTAATAATTATTATAAATTTACAAGGTATCTTAAGAAATGATCATCAAAAGACAATCTTAGTTCAGATCTTTGAATGGATAAGTGAAAAAGCTATTACGGATCTTAAGACTAGACTTGGACAAACAGGTACCAAGTTGTCACCTGCCCAGAAACCTGAAAACACAGGTCGAGGAAGGCAGGGAGTAAAATCGCATGCTCCCTCCCCCTCAACCATGGCGCTCTGTGCAACCGCACGGCTTGCATGCCTCAAAAGCCGGCCCTTATTTGAAATGAAATATTTGAAATTAAAAAGTTTAAATTGCATTGTTTAAATAAAAATAAATAAAAATTCGAAGTTATTGAATGGTTACAGTTTTAGAGCTCTGAATTTTCATATTGAATACCGAATTAAAACATTTACAAACATTGAAACATTCAATTTAGTTTTCGTTTGCAAATTCTCGAATTTTAATTGCTTCATATTGAAAATTATTTATTTTTAAAAAATTTCAACTTAACATTTTCCAATTTTGAAATTTTTGAACCAGTTTCTGATTTGACTTTGAGGTCACCTTGAAAACTTGAATAATTCTTTATTAACTTTCGTGCTACATTATCTCTTCCAAATATGAATAGGAAATTTTTTATTTTTCTATTAAATATATCTATTTTCAAACAAGCGTCTTGTCTCTTATATCTTATTTCAAAATGTTAGCAATGTTTTTTCAAATGTTACAAAAATCTATATAATTTTAAAAGATGTTTATGAGTAAAAGTTCTAAATATCTTTTAAATTAATTCCAATTTTTCCAAATATTTAACAGAGCGATTTTCATTTGATCGCGGTTTACCTGCGCGACATACCCTCGCGCTGTGTTGAGCATTGCCTGAGGGGGGCCCTTTTGTCCTCATGAGGAATAAAACACGGGACATAATATTTTTATAATATTTTAATCAGCAATTTAAAAATATTATTTTCGAAATGTAAGTTTACTTGCGATTCCAACGATATGTTCTTGCAATGAAAAGATTAAAATTAGAATAAGTTATCGCAGATATGTATGCTTATTGTTATTTTTCAGCCATTCCCGTCGTCGTTTTCTAAGAAATAATCATTAATATACAATTTTAATATTTACTATGTCTTTTAAAACAATTTCCAATTGTTTAAACAAATGTTAATTATTTAAACAATCATTTATTCCCCAGAAATTTAAAAAATGATCTTATTTTCTTATTGAAATACAATATTTTGTCATTGTTTGAAGCAGTAAATTTGTCTAAAAACATTAAGTAATTATTTATCATATGCTACTTTCTGTTGAATAATTATATAATTTTGACACGTTTATTTAATTTTTTAATTGTATAATTATTATATATGTATATATACGTATATATGTATGTATGCATGGATGTATGTATGTATGTATGCATGTATACGTGATATTAAATATACGTATGTAATTTTTCAATCGAAATCAAAAGAAAACTTTCTGTACGTAAAAATTAAGCGAAAAATGCGCTTGACCCTTTTTTAATAAAACCAATGTCAGAAGCCAAAAAACATTGCTTCGAAAATAATTTTTCAAACAGTTTGTTTCCAGCGATGCATACTTGCTGAGAACATTTTTCTCTTAATTTTTTTTAACAGAAACTTATACTTTAAAATTGTATATTGAATTTGAAAATTATCCTTGAATCATTATTATACAATGCGGATTTCAATGCGAGAACAGGAGACAGAGGAGGAAGGTACTGGGGAGAAGAGAGAGGAAGAAAATCCAAAGATAAGGTACTAAATGGGGAGGGAAAAAAGTTGTTGAAGAGGTTGGAGGAATTGGGATGGTATATCATAAACGGTAATTGATTATGTGATAGTGGATGATGAGGTAAGAGAGAAGGTTAAGAAACTAGAAGTAGGAGAATATATTGATTAGGATCTCTCCCCTAATAGTGACATTAGAGGGACAAAAAAGCAATAGCAATATGAGTAAAAGGGGAGCAAATTAAAAAAGTGTAGGAAAAGGGGATTTGTCAAGGGAAGGAAAAGAACAGTTTAGAGAAGAAATAAGAAATATCAAAATGGGAGAGGGAAATGTGGACGAGGAGATGGGAAAAATGATAGGTGAAATAAAAATAGGAATAGAGTGCCTAAACAAAAATGAAGTTAGTAAAAGGGGGAATAGAAGTGAGTGGGATGTGGAATGCAAAGAGAAAAAAAGGAGATCAGAAAGGAATTAAGAAAGTGGAGAAAAGAAAAAAGTAATGGGGAAGAATATAGGGAAAAAAAGAAAGAGTATACTGAGATGTGTTATCAAAAGAAAGAAGAAGAGAATAAAAGGTTTGAGGAAGAGGCGGAGAAGGCTAGGACGGAAGAAGAGGTATGGAAGGTAATAAATAGAAAAAAAAAGAAGAAAAAGAGTAAACGAAGATATTGAAATGATAGAATGGAAGAAATATTTTTTGGATTTGCTAGGAGGAGTAGAGAGAAAAGTTATGAAGGGAGGAAAATATGGTAGGGAAAGAGATAAGGAAGAGGAAATTTCAAGGGAAGAAATAGTTAAAGGTTTAGGAATAATGAAGGATGGAAAGGTACCTGGTATAGATGAGATTCCAAATGAAGTAAGGAAATATGGAGGGGAGGAATTAGAGGAATAAGCATGGATAATGTGTAATAGAGTATGGAGAGGAGAAGGGTGACCAGAGTTATGGAAAGACGGAGTAGTTATACCAATAGTAAAGAAAGGTTGAAGAAAAAAAAGATCGAGTCACCGAATCAGACAGGGTTTAGAAAAGGAATGGGGGTAATGGGCAACATATATGTTCTGAAATATCTAGTAAATGAGAGAATTAAAAGGGAAAAGGGGGCAATGATAACAATGTTCGTTGACTTAAAGGCGGCGTTTGACTCATTAAACCAAGAAGAAATAGAAAAAGTTATGATAAAAAGGGAGATAAGAGAGGGATTAATAAGGAGAGTATCAGAAATTTTTAGAGAGACAAGAAGCAGGGTAAAGGTAGGAGAGCAAGCAGGAGATAGTTTCTGGTTGGTGAGGGGTGTGAGACAAGGGTTTCCTCTGAACCCACTTTTATTTAATTTATTAATATCATACTTGGAAGAAGAAATGAGGAAAAAGGATTGGGGAGGAGTTAGGATAGGGAAGGAAAAGATATATACACTGGCATACGCAGACGACATAGTGTTGATGGTAGAGGATGAAGAAGGGATGGCGGGATTAATTACAGGATTAGAGAAATACTTAGATGGGAAAAAGCTGAAAGTAAATGTAGAAAAGACAAAGATAATGAGGTTTAGAAAAGGAAGGGAAAGGAAGAAAGAATGGACAGTGAAATGGAAAGGAATAAAGTTAGAAGAAGACAAAGAGTATAAATATTTAGGATATATCTTTCAAACGAATGGGGATCATACAACTCATATAAGAGGAAGGATAAAAAAGCAGCAGGGGTAATGAAACAGGTATGGGGAATAGAAAAAAGAAGGTTAAAAAGTGTTTGATGGAGGTAGAAGAGAGGAGAGGGAGGGCGATCGAATTAACGAGATGGGAAGAAGAAAGGAGGGAGTTCTTTAATGATAGAGAAATAGAAAACTGGCAAGAAAATGTGGTTAAGATTCTAGGGGAAGATGGATTAGGAGAAGAATGGATGAAGGTGTTGGAGGTTGCTAGAGGGGCGAATGAGAATGATAAAGTAAAAGTTAAGTAGACTAAGATGCGTTTGCGTTCTCATGCTCTCTCTCACTTGCACTCTCGCTTTCGTTCGCTCGCTCACTCGCTTGCTAATGAGTCCTAAATTGCGCTATCGCAGGAAATAGAAATAAGGAACTAGATATAAGACTTTATGTAAATAG
>NC_046665.1:9541724-9549226 GCF_010883055.1 Belonocnema kinseyi | reverse complement strand
CTTAGTTAAATAATTAATTTTAAACTGTAATGTGAAATTCAACAATTTTTAAGGAAAACTTAAAATTTTATACATTGAAACATTTAGCAGGTAAAAATTAAAGAATTTTACAAGTTAATAGTTGAAGGGTTTTGTTGAAACTTGATTTTTCTTGTTGAAGATTTATCATTTTAGTTGAAATTCATCTACTTAGTTGAAAACCCGTTTTTTTCTTATTTTAAATTAATTTTTTGAACTAAAAATAAATCTTTTTGGTTAAAACATTACGATTTTAGTAGCATATTTAGCTCTTTGGATAAAAATAAATTATATTGTTGAAAATTCATTTTTGTTATTGAAAATATTAATTTTTTTAAACTGGCAATTCAACTATTCCATTTATTCCATTCTTCTTTGTTTGTCAATTGAACTATTTGTCGTTTAAAATTCGCCTTTTCTTAAAGAAAATGAATGTTTTTTTTATGTAAAATTACAAAGCTTAAACAATTAATTTTTTTGTTAAACAGTGTTTTAACCGTAATAAGGTGCTAATTCTATTTTCGTAATTTTGGGCTGACAACTACGCAGCCATTCATACCGAGTATTCTTACAACAGAAGTAGACCATAATAGGAGGAAAATTTCCAAAATTTATTAGGTTCAACCAGGTATACGGACTATAGGCAAAGATATATACGGTTCTTACTTAATTCCAGAAGAATGCTTTCTATTTTTTCCCCGCAAGTAATTGAGAGATTCAAACTTAAAAGGCCTGCATAAATATGGGTAATATATCTCTCAAACTTAAGACTATGTTGTAGAATCAATTGCAGTTTAATATTTAGGAATTTGCAATCGTGTATGTTACATTAAAATATTTAGTACTTATATTTGTTAAGCACAGATATTTAGTCCCACTCTACGTCTAATTAGCCTATATAAAGCCCAACCTCATGCCGAGGAGCCAGTTCTAAGCTTGTATCAATATATACTAATAAAGCGCTTGAAGTCAGAGATTGACTTCAAGTTCACACAAAAAAAAGTCAGTTACACAATTTACCTCATAACATTTTGGCGATCCTGCCAGGATCAGCTTTTCGACTTTTCCGATTTTACGAAATCATTACAGAGATTTCACATAAAACTGATACGCAACGACACCTGGAAAGAGGAAAAAGGAATTTTACGAAATTCACTAGACGCTAGAGCTCCGGTATAATTCTACGGATAATCTCGTTAACCAGAAGCAGTAAGAAGAACTGAGTAACACTAGAAGTAACAAATTCCATACTACGTAAACTCAACCTTCCAAAACTTCAGCACGAGGCCAGCAAACAGGCGGAAGAGACATCCGTCTAGCAGTAGTCTAGCAGCAAGGAATCCAGGATAGCTACAGCTCAAGCAGCCGACAACTCAGCAGTTAGAACGCCCACCGCCAGAAGAAAGAAGAATAAAACAAAAAACAAGTAAAACGCCAGCAGATACGTCAGCAGGCCGATCACCGCTTCAGATAGTCGACATCGCAGATTCTCGGACCTCGATAAGACTTTTGTAAAAGCGAATCACTGTAAGTTTTGACTTACCACATAACTAGGTACAAATCGTAAAAGCTAATCTTGAAGAGTGTAAGTCCTTCTTGCTGTCTGCGGAAGGAGACGAATGCGAAACTGAAAATAAATAATTTAACATTCGGCGAGGCAGAGCTTCAAGATTAGGGTAAGGTATACTCCTGGTGCTCCAGAGCACTGCCTTTCTTCAATAAAAAAATTACTTTGGAATCAGAGAAATTATATTAGACGATATCCTTGCATTCCACTGTACTAAAGGACTTAAAGTCCAACGGAAGCACATTCCCAGACGCATATTAGATAACAAAAGCGAGATAAGCCTTTACGCTGGCATACGCCACGTATAGAGATAAAGCCAGTGCAGCGTACGGCACAGACGATACTGACACCACTTCTGACGCATTATCGCATACATAGCAATGACCTCCCCCAACAAAACTCCAGCTGAGTCGAGAGCAACATCGCCGACCTACATAGCATCCGATTCTTTTTTAAACCTGGATCCCATCCATCAATTACCATTGGAAATGCGAGAATTAAAACTCGAGAATACCAGAATGAAGGAAGAACTTAGCACACTTAACGAAGAGAATCATAGCAGGAGAAGAGAAATTAAGCAAGTAGCAAGAAACTCAGCACTCAACACGGACGACGATTCAGATTCCGAAAATTTAACAAATAAAATGTCTGGAATAGGAATAAAACAACAACCCTTACGACCTTATAACTTTCCTGCGCCAGAAAACAGACAGAAACCCGCACCCACAAATCCAAAACTACTAAGGAGTATGGCAACAGAACGGCCAGACTTACTGCTCGATTTTGTGGTAGCTGAAAAAATTAAAGACTATGCCGAACAAGCTATACGGCATACACCAATAGGGAGTTTTGAAGAATTATACTTAGCTTTGGAAACAAGCCTAGGAGTACAAAGCTCGATTGAACTGTGCCGAGCTAAATTGGACACAATTAGACAGGGTGGAAACACCGTACAAACTTTTAGCCAATTATTCAGAGCCGCTTATAACGAATTAGTATACGCGGTACAGGCAGAGTATCCATCTGGGACGGAAAGGAAAATGGCTCTAGAAATAGAGGAAAACAGCGCGATTAAAAGATTTGTAATGAATTTAAAGGATGATATATCATCACAAGTTAGACCCATGAGACCCACTACCCTGACTAAAGCACTCCAGGAAGCCCTAGAAGCAGAGGCTTGGCAAAGAGAAAAAAATAAAGATAGGATACTAAGACAAAGCCAACTGCCTAGACAAAGCCAAGTGCCTAGACAGCCACTAAAAATTCAACCTCAACCTACAGTATTTAGGTCTTCGGCTAACACCACACCGAATCAGCCCAATGTACCCAACGCGAACCTCCCGCTAGCCGAAAGATCTAAAATGAGTTGCCATAAGTGCGGCAAAATCGGACATTTCACCTCCCAATGTTATAGTAAACAGCAGGGTTTTCACCCAGGCTCAGCACAAAATCGACCCCCACAAATCAAGACAATTCAGGAAAATCAAGAAGAATATTTAGTACAAGTGGAAATGACAGAAGAAGAGATAGCAGAGCAGAACCAATACGAGGAACAAGCAGAGTGTCAAAACTTTGGGGAAGACTACAATCAATACATGGAAAACGAAGAGACCGAACAATTTACAGACTGTTAGTAGATAGCGGAGCAGCCATCAATTTAATTAAACGAAAGTTTCTACAACGGGACCAAAAAACATTCAAATACAACAAAATATTTTCCATGGGAGATAACCATCATGAATCATCAGAAGCAACATACCTAATCTACAGGGGAAGAAAACAATTGTTCCATGTAATAGAAGACAATTTCCCTTTGATAGAGGATGGTATAATAGGTTTACCTTTTTTCCACAAATATCCAAGGTATGCCATAACTCGAAGTTACCTAGTTATTGACAAATACAAACTACCACTACATTTCGAAGGTGATTACATATCCGGAAACACAACTAAAATTTGCAAAATAACGATGGAAGCTGAGGAAGACCAAACAGTATGGATAGAAGGACAAAAAGAGGTCCCTGATGGTACATAAACTATTTTTAATAAAGAAGTAATCATACCATGCCATAATTATGAAAAACACCAGCCAAAATCCCTCAAACAATTCCATTTGAAAGAATAGCATCTATAAAAACACGGGTCGTAGTTTCAGAACAAAAAGGTGATGATAGCACTAATAATTCTACCCATCATCATTACGTGGAACGCATTAATAATCTGCAAGATAAATTGAACCTAAACTACATAGAACCAGAAATCAAAGAACAAGTAAAGAAAACCCTACTACAATACATAGACGTATTCACATTAGAAGGAGACCCCTTACCGTGCACCGATTTAACGGAACATGAGATCATCCTTAACACGGGCAAAATAATAAGCTTGAGATCTCACAAAATGCCAGAAGCCCATAAGGAATTCGCGCTAGAGCACACACAGGAATTACTCCGGAAAGGAATTATAAGAAACTCCCAACACGATTTAATTCACCAATATGGATTGTACCCAAAAAAGGAGGAAAGCTTAGAATGGTAATAGACTACCGACAGATAAATAAGGATACGCATCAAGACGCTTACCCCTTACCGGTCATAGACGATATATTGGACCAACTCGGATCAGCAAAGTTTTTCTCAGCATTCGACATGAGTGCAGGGTTCCACCAAATACCGATGCAAGAAGAATCAAAAAAATACACGGCCTTCTCAACAAGTCAAGGTCACTTTGAGTATAATAAGCTACCGTTTGGTTTAAAGAACAGTCCAGCAACTTTCCAAAGAATGATGGACAACGCATTTAGAGGCCTGATAGGAAAAGTATGTTTTGTATACATCGACGACATCGCAGTGTTCGGCAAAACATTAAAAGAGCACAACGATAACCTGGTAAAAGTATTAGACAGAGTAAAACAACTAGGCTTAAAATTAGAACTCCTCGCAATAATGTGGGCCATGAAAAGACTTCGACAGTACCTGTTAGGAAAGAAATTTACGATTCGAACAGATCACAAGGCACTCATCTGGCTACATAAAATTAAAGATCCAAGTTCAAGATTACTCAGATGGAGGCTGCGTCTCGAAGAGTACATATATGAAATCGAATATGTAAAAGGAAAAGAAAATAAATTGGCTGACTGCCTCTCAAGATTATTACCTCTACAGAGTAGCGATCTCTTACACCAAGCATTGGAAGGAATAGACATAACTCCCACCTCTGACAAAAATGAAAATCTCGACGCGGAAATCTTGGGTACCCCAATTAAAGCTCCCACAATCACTAAAGAAGAAATACTAAGAGACAGAGGAATAATCAAAAAACAAGATCAAACAGAAAACCCTGACAACCCTAATGAACAAGAGGAAACCATCGAACAAGAAAACCCAAGAAACTTCCTCAAGGATGACCTATACGATGAGTTCATGACTTGGCGACTGAACCAAACGCAAGCAAAGGTCAAAACGAAACCTAACGCGGTAGTAAAACTCTGGAAACCATAAATAAAGAAGACATGCCAAAGTTCAACGAAGAAGACTGGTTGAGAAAGCTGGGTTGGCTCATTGACGAGACAATAAACAAAAAATTCACATTGATCAGATTAATTTTCAAGGACCCACTTTTCACACCAATAGAAAAAGAAATAATACAAGAAATGGTAGAATTTTTATCCAACCTCTACCCAAACCATAGCTTTTAGATGTGCTTTAATAACACCCGTTAATTATCAATGGAGGAGAAAACGAACATCATTAAAGGAGCACATGCCGAACACTTCGGAGAAAGACATACAATAGATAAAGCCCGAAAAATAGGACAGTGGGTAGGAATGGACGACGATATCAAGAAATTCGTGAAAACATGTCCCATTTGCCAGCTACAAAAAACGACCAAAATCCGAAACCAGGCCGAAGCTATAATACCAGATATCCCATTAGCACCCAATGATAAAATTGCGCCAGACATATATGGCTCATTACCTGACACAACGAAAGAAAATAAATACATATTGAGCCTACAAGATCGATTAACCCGTTATACCATATTCATACCAATGGCGTACGAAACTATTAGCTCAATAATTGAAGGATTACTGAGCACTATATCTACATCTTCGGAGCACTTAAAACAATACTTACAGATCAAGGCCAAAACTTTCTGTCCGAAATGATGCAGCAATTTGAAGAAGCCCTAAAAATAACACATGTTAAAACCACTGCATTCCACCCACAGTCTAACGGTAACATTGAAAGAATGCACTCAACCTTGGGAAATTTAATCAAAACCAGTATCTCCGAACGCAACAATGAGTGGGATGATAACCTAAAATTCATCAATTTTGCCATCAATACCATGAGAAACCAAACAACGGGCCTAACACACTTTGAACTCATGTTTGGGAGAAAAGACTCGATGAAAACATAGTACACAAGCATCCCCTATACAAAAGTGGAGACACCGTCAAAATATTTAATAACACAAAACAGAACAAGTTAGACCATTCATGGAAAGGACCATATGAAGTAATAGACTATCTAGACAATAACAACTTAAGAATTAAAAACAAGGATAAAATAATTAAAATCTATATAAACCAAGTAATTCCTTATTTTGTAGGCGATGACACCCTCTTGGACCCTCCTGTTAGTACTAGCACCGATGATCAGTGCTAACTACACTCTTGAAAGAATACAAGGAAACGTGTACATCGAGGAGATCTCCAAGGTACACTTATTTCACGAAAAATGGAAGATGGTAATAGGTATTAATATGACTTCGACCGAAAGCCGAATTAAAACTATCGAGAACACCATCGCTACGGCAGAACTAGCTTGCAACAAACAATGCACACCAAACTATGAAATCCGATTGGTTAGGAGCCGCTACAATAGACTAATTAGCAAAAATAATATCCTACAAAAATTATTAGGTAAACAACGTCAAAAAAGAGGATTAGCTAATTTTGTGAGAGACATATCTAAAACTTTATTTGGAACATTGAGTGAATCAGATATGAAACAAATTAACAATGAATTTGACACAATTTATAAGGATAACAAAAATGTAGCTAGCATCCTCTCAAATCACACAAAAATACTTAAATTAATCCTAGACTCATCGTCAACTGACCATAAATGGATAGCTGCCCAGGAGAATGCCTAAAGACAGTTTATAAAAAATAACAGTTACGGTTTGAACACTGTAGCGAAGGATAGTTTCGTCAACTCCAAATTACTACTAGCAACAATATTATTTGATGAAACAAACGAGGACATCGAAACAACAATCAACGCCATAAATGACGGAAAGCACGGGAAAGTACATCCCCAAATCTTAACACCAAAAATGCTGAAAGAAACAATTAAAGAATTTGAGACAACCCAACATATACGTTACCATTTCGACAATAAAGAAAAAAATTACCAGCATATTATAGACATCAGCACCCTCTCCGTAGCAATGATCCAAGGTCTTTTTACATATATATTGGAGATACCATTATTTGAGAAAGAAGAAGGTTCCTTGCAAAGAATAGTTCCCATCCCAGTCCAAGTAAATAAAGTTCACATATCAATCATCCCCGACCACGACATGATCATTAAATACCGAGACTCTTACGTACCAACCGACAGACAGACTATCGACAAGTGCAAACAGATAGATATATGCAAAAGAAACCAGCCTAATGTAAAATTAATGGATAGCGAATCTTGCGAAGTCAGCCTATTTAAAATATACTCGGAGAATAAATGTAACCAATCACCTTACCTGTTACACAGAGAAACTTTCATACCTATAATAAATGGTTATATTATAGTACCCTGAAAACCATTAAAATTAGACATAAGCTGCGAAGAGTCAATAAGAACTCCAAAAATTACCGAACCGCAAAAAATTACAGGATTTGGATGCAAATTGT
>NC_046665.1:9529747-9541624 GCF_010883055.1 Belonocnema kinseyi | reverse complement strand
GCGATTTCGCTGGAAGCGGGTGCAATTTTTCAGATTAGCACCCGCTCCCGGCGAAATCCTGCGGTTGTCCTTATGACAAATTTTTAATCATATATATATATAGGTTACAATATATAGGTTACGCCGCTTTAGCACTAACAACTCTCTATACTCTGCGTAATTTAGGAATCCTTGAATGCATAAAGGGATATTTTCCGAAAACATTCAAATTATTTTGCAATAGAAGTAAAGTAATCAACCAACCCCATATTGTAACATACCAAACCCAACCATCTCCCAAACCAGCTCCCGAATCAATGTTAAAACATGAATCTGCGTGCATAGTTAAAAAGACCTAGCCTTTAAAGATAAGAAACAAAACATAGAGACTAAATTCAGTCTAAAAAGGGGATTGTTGAGCACAGATATTTACGCCCACTCTACGTCTAATTAGCCTATATAAATCGCTACATCATGCCGAGGAGCATAACATATTACTGTTTTCTTCTATTTTATTTGAAATCTGTACACTTTAAGGTAGTATTTTGTGTGTGTATATGTGAGTTATATTTTCTAAAATATGTGATTCTAATTTCAAGGCAAAAGAGCCATCAATCATTTAAATCATACAATTAAAAATAATGTTGTAAAAAGCTCTAAATAAAAAGTTTTTAACATTTTGAAACGTTCAAGCATTTTTATCAAGTACTCGAATATGAGATATTCTCGTAATATGAGAAAACGGGGTATCAGCTAAAAGAAGAGACCCACTCTTTTGGTTCTATCACTAACTCGTAGCTCTTGAAGAAAGAGAAATTTCGTGGTATAGTCCATTTTTCATTGGGCTTCTAAAGATTATAGGCGAACTTTTTGTGAAATCGATGGTGGTCGAGTTCTTGGAAGGGAATTCTTTAAACCCTATTTATTATTCATTAAATATGTATTTAGCAGTAAAGTTTGTCTGGAGCGATGGGGGTTGAATAACTAAGTAGGAAAATATCGATAGTGTTGAAGTTTTTCGTTGTACAGGTCAGGCATAGTAAGTGCATAGTTGCACGGTCTTGTTCTCATAATATGAGATACCTGTGGTTTTGATAACACTGTCGCTGCGTGGAGTAAATTGGTTACAAAAATGTTTGTGACTACTGCAAAAACTAAATATATCTAAATAGCAGTAAATTTATACTTCGGAAACATAGAATGAATTTTTTCATTAAAAATAATACTTTATTTTGCATTTTGTTAGCTATTTCCTGGGGTATCTCATATTATGAGAATAGTTTGACGAGTTTGGAAAAAGCATTTTTTCACATTTTTTGTATTTTCAGCATAAAACAAATTTTTGATAAAATTTTTTATTGAGCATCTTATGACAAACTAAATTTCCTTAAAAATGACCTATATTACTTTTAAATTCAGTACATAGAATTCCGACAATCACGCCAAACAGAGTTGTTATCTCATATTTGGGTACTCTCCTCTATATATGCACTTTAGCTACAAACTGTATATTAATTAATACAATCTGTAACTGATAAACATATGTTATAATAGTTACATAATTTTAGCATTTTTTTTTTTAGCATACTTTTTTTTCTAAAGAAATCTCAAAATTCTTTATAAAGTGGATAAAATGGCTTTATCCTCTGCTTGATTTTATACAGAATTTTTAATTTTGATAGCATTCAACATTTTAAAGAGAAAAATGTTTAGCTCTGTCATAATTAAAATAAATAAAACTTATCAGTCATTAAAAAATAGGTGAACATAAAACTTTTTCCGGTAATATAATAAAATTATAAGTCATAAATTATGATTTATAGCATATAAATAGCTATATAACGATATAATATTCGAGTGGTAAATAAATATGCAGTACATCATTTACATTTATGGTAACTCCTGTAATTGTAACTGCGGTGGTAACTCATTTTTAAAATCTCTAAGTTAAACAATTACCGACGCAGAACATCTGAAAAATGCCGAAAACTGCAAAGTAACACCGAGGAGTTGACCCACAAACCTAGAGGGCGCTTTTAGTAGTCGGATTTTGACGGAATCTCTTATTCTATTACATGAGCAATCTCCCAACTCATCTCTGGTAATATTCATGAATAGAAAAATTATTACGCAATGCTTTCATCATAAAATATATATTATGGTATAAAAATAATCTAATCATATTTAAACTATGAAAACTTATATTTTTTGCTTAAAGCTAAAAATTTTGATTAACATTTTGAAACCTTTAAAATGATAAATAAAAAAATGATTTCTGTTCTAAAATACGCGCGCTAACAGTGACCAATCGGGATGCCTATGTGACGCAAGCGCAGTTCAAAAAGTTTTCAAGATTGGGAGCATTGCGTGCAGTAGTTGGACACATATGGTAGTGGTGGCACTCCCATGTAACGTTTTGAAGACATTACCTTTTTGCGCTGGGGGCCAACGCTGGATGGCGCTGAGTGTCAGTAGAATTCACTGCGCATGTGCAACCACAATATTTTCAGTTATCTTGACATCTCAAAAATAAACATTAGTCGAAGTATCAAATTGAATTTGTTATTATATAACACTGTCTGAAAGTTGTATTATGTATATTAGTATACGTACTGTGTACTATTATATGGTTTTTTAAGAAAATGTGTTGATTGGTAAGTATTAAATAAAAAAATAAAGTACTATTTGCTTAATTGGAGGTTAGATCTTTTGTTTTCATATTTCGAAGCAGTAACAAAAGATTTCCAACTGATATAAATACGGATATAAATATAAGTCATTTAGCAAGATTAAGAAGTCGTTTCTAAAAATTAATCTGTTAGAGAAATAACAAACTTTATTCCGAAACATAACCTGAAATTTAAAACCAATTCATCGGTTAATAAAAAATAAAATGTCATGATTTTAGTGCACTGAGATGAGTAAGAAAATATATTTAATTTATTCAAGAAAATTAGTAATTGTATTAACATTTTTAGATGTATGAATATTTGAGACGATGGGCAGAATATGCTTTGTCTCAGGCTGCACATCAAAACGGCACACAAAATCTCATCGCTTCCCTCGTATAGTTTGACATTCATATTTTTACAGTTATAAACTATTACCGCTTCACTGTAATAATTGATATAGCTTCTTTCAATTACAAAAAATTGTACTTCTATTACTCAAAGGGATATTTTACGTATAAACAACCTTTTTCTGCATACATTTTTCATCATTTGTAAAGTTACTTCACAAGAAATTAAACAAAATTTAATGTTCACGAGAATTTTGAAGAAGCAGAGTTTGGAAACAATTGCTGTCAGAGACCTGTAGGTTCATTTACTGTTAGTGAAGTGGGCCACCGCTAGATGGCGCTTATTCAAAATGTAAGTCCTCAAACCCATAGTGATGGCCAAAGATGAGGTGGGAGATAGGCGATCCCATGTATTTAATTTCGAACGATTTTCGCCAGCACCACCTATTACCTGAGGCTTTTGCGAACTAAAATCAAGCGCCCCCAATTACTTAGGCCAGTTTATGAACTGAAATAGATGATAGACGGTTCGACTTGAGCGGTCAAACAGGGCGGCATTTTTCCAGTTTGTCAATGTCGGTAGAGAAGATCAGAGTGGGTAATTTCGCATATATGCTAGGTGAATTTAGGATGCTTTAATTAGAAAGTTAACATAAAAGTATCTGAATGATCTTAAGCGATTTTTTAAAATTATGCACAATTAAACATTTTGAAAAAATTACTGTTTTCTTGGTATTCACAGATTAATTTAAGAGCCTATTAATCAAAATTTTAATCATTTTTTTAGTACATGACGATAAAAAAAAATAAAATATGGTGGAAATTAACAAACATTTTGATTTAAATTTAATACTTTTTGTTGTTTAAAGATTACAAGATTTTTTGAATTCAATGTTTTTGTTGGTAGAGAATATATCTTCTTGGTTAAAAAATCATCTTTTTCATTAAAAATTTAATTCTTTTTGGAAAATTGTTGATTTTGAATTAAAAATTTAACTATTTTAATTATTGTTCAAAATTGATCTTTTTCCGTAAAAAAATTCATCTATTTGGTTGACAATTTTAAAATTTTTGTTTTCAAATTTGTTGTTTTTTATCAGAAAATTAATTTTCTAGGTTAAAAATTCTTCTTTTTATTGAAAATTAAACTTTTTTTAAATCCGTTGTTTTTAGGTTGAGAATTGAGCTATTTAATTTATCTTTTTAAAGCTTGAAAATTAATCTTAGTATAAAATTCATGTTTTTTGTTACAAATGTAAGTTGTTTTTAAAAAATATTTGGTAAATTTTCAGAAATATTTTTTTTATTCACTCAGAATCTTCTAAAATTTCTAAATGTCTAAAACACAAGCGAATTTTTCTTAAAATTTAAAAAAAAATCAAAAAACTTGTCTTAAATATTCCGATTTTTTCGCGGAATCTATAGAAATGTTTAAAAAAAATTTATCAAAAAATTAATATAAAAAAAAACCTTTCAAATTTTCGTATTAATCTTAAGAATATTGTGTCATTCTCTTGAAACCATTCAAAGTTTAAAAGAACTTTCTAAGCATGTAATTCAAAATCTTTCATAACCGATTTTTTTTCAATAATTTATTTAAAGTTTTTTTTGTGTAGTGAAATTAGAAAAATTCATTAAAGTACGCTACAGTCGAAAGGCTAATTATAATTTTTGTGTTTCGAAAGGTATGAATGTTGATTTAGAACACAAATGGGAAATAATATAAGTTAATTATTTCTTTTACACAAAACCTGGAAGACTTGACAGGGTCATTGCATTTTTTAAATGTTGTGGGAAAAGTGCAAAAATCATGTAATCTTGCAAATAATGACAGAGTTTTTTAATTGAAAGGTATTTTTTTGGGTAGAATATTTAACTATTTCTTGAAAATTCGTCGTTTTATAAATATTAGGAAATCATTTAAACTTCTAAAATATTTTTAATCACTTCAACACCCAAATTTTTCTTACAATTTTTACGTTCTAAAAATTTTAAAAATTGCTGAAGACATTATGGATTCTTTCTCAGCATTTTTAGAAATCTTTTAAAATTTTCTCTAACAATTTATTTTAAAAAACAAGAAATTCTTTTCAATTTTTTTTATAAATATGATAAAAGAAAATTTAGATTTCTGAAGATTTTGAAATAAAGTTGTGGATTCTATTTCAGAATTTGGAAAGGATTTAAGAAATTAAACATTTTTGGCCTAACATTTTGGGGAAAGTTGTAATTCATTTTTTATTTAAAAAACAACATTTTTTAAAGAAAATTGAAAAATATGTTGAGACTTTTTAAAACATTAAAAAACTGCGTTTTCTCAAGAATCCGGTAAACAAAAGTATAAACCACTCAGAAAATCCTGAAAAAGTAAATATGATTTATCGCGTATATGCTTGGACTGGTGACATTTTTAGATGACGGTTGCTGACAGTGGAACCATGTGGTTGTTGTTTAATCTTTTTCTTTAATTTTTCATATGCAATATTGCCGAAATTCATATAAATTGATGTAATATGATGTAGAAATGGAAAATTTTTTTAATTCTTTATTTTTTTGGTAGACAATAAAGCTTGTATAGAGATACCTTTCTTTATTGAAAATTCAAATATTTGGATAAAAATTAATTTTTTCATTTACAATTTTTGATTGAAAATTGAAGTATTCAATAAGTCAAATTTTGCAGTTCAAACTTTAACTATTCTATTTATTTTTTATTGATTTAAAACTAATCTCCATAGTTGAGAATTCTTTTTTTATAGAATATTTATTCTTCAACGCTCAAATTTGTCTTAAAATTTTTACATCTTAAAAAATTTTTAAAATTGCCAAAGATATTTTGGGTTCTTTCTCAGCATTTTTATAAATCTTTTAAAACTTTCTCTAACAATTTATTTTTAAAAACAAAAAATCCTTTTAAATTTTCATATGAAACTGAAGAATATTCTTTCATTATCTTTCAAAATTGTCAAAATGTTTTTAATTTGTTCGAAAACCTGACTGATAACATTCTGTATGAATATGATTTTAGTGGATGTTTTCCGTTTAATATTTGCTGTAAGGCCGATAAATGTTGAGCGAAATATAGATTTTTTGAGATTTCGAAAGAAAAATCTTGTTAAGAATTTTGAAGATTTGAAAAGGATAAAAAAGTTTTTTTAAGTTTCATCAAAAAATTTACAATTTTTTATTTTTAAAGTTAATTTAAAGAGAATATTTAAAAATATTTCAAGATTTTTAAAGAAAATTATCAAATTTATCAACAAATAATTTTGAGCGAATATTCTACAACTTTTTAAAACATTTAAAAAAATTATTTAAAAAATCTGAAAAATTTTAAGGTAATTTTTATAATTTTGCACAATTAAAAAAAAATAGGAATAATTCGAATTTATTAAAAACATAATTTTGAAACTGTAACAAATAATTTTAATATTGAGAAAACTTTGCAGAGATAAAAGAAAATTCACATTTTTGAATATTTTGAAATAAAATTTTACATTCTTTTTCAGAATTTGTAAATGTTTTAAGAAATTAAAATTTTTTGAGTTAAGATTCCGGGGAAAGTTTTTATTTTTTTTAATTAAAAAAAAAATTTCAAAGAAAGTTTAAAAATATTTTGAAGTTATTTAAAACATAAAAAATGCGTCGAATCGAGAATCCGGTAAAACAAAAGTATCAACACTTAAAAATTTCCGAGAAAAATGAATACTATATACCACCCAGTTCACGGTCGTGAGACTTGGCCACAGGTGTGATTTATCGCGTATATTCTGGGAGCTGGTGTCATTTTTAGTTGACGGTTGCTGACAGTAGGACCACGCAGTGGTTGTTTGATCTTTTTTGTATTTTTATATACAATATTTCCTAAATTCATATAATTCGATATAATTTTTTATATATTTCAGACAATTTAAAATTATTAAATTAGAATAGTCCGGAAAGTGTGATTTTGTTTTGAATTCGCCCAATTTGTTCAAATGATATTGGTAGGGCGAAAGGGGTAACCTTCGATTCTTTCAGATTCTTAGCACCTCCAGTTCGCAGAACCGGCGGAGAGTTTCCGAGAAATGTATTTCCCCGCCAAACAAATGCAATATAAATAGATGAGTAGCTCTTTAAAACTGCTTTCTTAAACACTTATTATATAATCTAATTAAATAGTATTTAATTGAACTTTAATTAAATAAATAAATTGATTAAAATAAATTAAATAAAAAATATCAAATTTTCTTTTAACTTTTAACACTTTTCACATTTCCTTATTTAGTTTATGTACTAATAACTAAGTTATTAGATTTAGCCTTTAAAAATAGGAGGGAAAAAACTTTTAAAACATCTGGGCTATTAATTTCAGCTTCAGTTTAGAGTTAAAAAATAATGTTCTTTTTTGCAATTACAATCATTTTTAAAATAAAATACAAATTTGGAATAACTATTAGCTTGTTACAAAGGTAAAACCCTATTCCAAGTTTTAACAAGAAGGAATCACAGCTGATTTGTTTCTTTTTAAAGTTATATAAATATAACAGAAGATTTGAAGAAATATTTTTTAAAATAATTTTTGGAAAAACTATTCATGTTTTTAAATATTGTTATTCTTTTCAGAAATTCTGAAATTCGTAAATAATTTTTGTAATAAAAAATTACATTTTTACAATGACCTTCAAAACTTTTACCAAAAAAATTCCATCCTACCAAAATTCTTAAATAGCTTCGAACATTTTTTTCGAAATGCTCAACATTTTATAAAATTGTTAAAATTTTTTTTTTAAATGTACGGAAAATTTTTAATTTTCTAAAAAATTTCAAATTTTAAATTACTTTAAAACCTTTGCAAAACTTCTACACGTTCGAAATATCTTTTGAGATTATTCAGTTTTCCTAAAGAATCTTTTAATTGTCCTAAAATCTTCTAGATTTTCTTTCGTGTTTTTTTCTTACCTCTTTCAAAGCTTGAAAAAGTTTACAAATTGTATACATCGATAGAAAAAATTTTAAGAACAGAGTTATTTCATATATTATTAGAAAACCCATTTGCAATTAAAATTTTCTTTAGAATCCATAATGTTTAGAAACAGTTGGAAAACATTTGATCATGAAATGAAATTACTTAATTGAAAATTTCCATTTACAAAATTGATGTTGCGGTAAACACGTAATATTTATTAATAGACTTAATTACAGACGGTTTACTTAAACAGTCTTTTTTTTTAGTGACTCGCAGAATTCTTAGAAATTGAAAAAATCAACTGCAAGAATAAAAAACGAACATATATATCTTATTTTTTTCATATCTTACTTTTTCTATTAAATCATTAATATCCAGGGGCGAACTGAGCCTATTTTCCTTATTAATAACAGTTAATATGCATAAATATATTAAATTGTATGCATATTTTAAAACAAATCTCATATTAAATTAACGCAAACAATCAAAAATTCCTTGGAACATTTTTAAATACTGACAAATATTGCAATTCTTTCAAAATATTTTGACACGCCTTAAACTTTTTTTTAAAGATTTTCAAAGTACTTTTGAATTTTTTTAAATAACCATGCTAAAATTTTTTCACTTCTCTAAAATTTCTTAAAATAATAAAAATAAGTTGAAAATTCCTTGACATCTTTTAAAACATCCTTAAATATTTTAAATCTTTTGAAATCTTTCGAAATCTCTTGAAATTTTTATAAATCTCTTGAAAATATATTGAAAATTTTAAAATACCATGAAATATATCAATTCCTTTAAAATCTCATATTAACTTACCATAATCAATTGAAAATTCCTTGGAATCTTTTTAAATTTTCTCAAATTCGTCAAATCCTTTAAAATCTTTTGAAATACCTAAAACTTTTTTTTAAAGTTTTCTAAAGTACTTTTGAATTTGTTTAAATAACCCTTTTAAAATTTTTTTATTTCTTTGAAATTCCTTTAAATTATAAAAACAAATTAAAGATTCCTTTACATCTTTTAAAACATCCTCAAATATTTAAAATCCTTAAAAATCTTTTGAGATTTTGTAAAGCTTCAGATTGAAATTTAAAAAAAGAAAAAATTCCAATACGTTAAGTATTGAAATGTTTGTACATTAGAGTTTTGAAAATGGGATCAATAAAACTTCAAAGCTTTGGAAATCTAATTTTCAAACATTCTCAACTATTCAATAAGAATAATTTTCAACTCGATGAGATTCAAGTCTTCAAATTTTGAATTGTAAACTTGAAAGTTTATATATAAAAAATTAATAATCACAAATTAATTGAAAGCGTTCAAAATTTAAACGTACGTTTTTCAATTGGGCAATCTCTAAATGAAATTATTTCAGACTGAAATTTAGAAAACAAAAAAATTTCAAAATGTTAAAAATGTTAATGTTTGTAGATTAGTTAAAGTATTAAATTAAAGTGTTAATAGAAATTACTCGAGTTAAAGTTTAACTATTTCTAAAACGATCTTTTTATATAAGTATAAAATTATATATATTTTTAAACATACTTTTAAATTTTCAACACTGTCAATTTATTTATGATCAATAATTTTTTGTTAATAAACTTCTAAGCTTACAGTTCAAATTTTGCAGACTTGAATTCCATCAAGTAGAAAATTATTTATATTTCATAGTTGAAAATAAGATTTCGAAAGTTTTGAGTTTACATTCATTCCATTTTCAAAACTCTAATCTACAAAATTGCAATATTGAATGTTTTGAAATTTTTCTTTTTTCTAAATTTCAATCTGAATTTTTTTTAAATTTCAAGATATTTTAATTTATTTTTAAGGACTTTAAATACATATTTGAGGACGTTTTAAAAGATTTCAAAGAATTTTAAATTTATTTTTATAATTCAAAGGAGTTTCAAATAATTTCAACAATTTTAGCAGAGTTATTTAAAACAACTTCAAAGTATGGTAGATATCTTTAATGGGTGTCAAGGTGTTTCAAAAGATTTTGAAGGTTTGAAATACTTGAGAGTATTTTAAAAGGTTCCAAGGAATTTTTATTTGATTACAGTAATTTCAGATGAGATTTTAAAGGATTTGAGATATTTTATGGTATTTTTTAAATTTCAAGGAATTTTCAAGAGCTTTAAAATTTGTTAAAAAATTTCAACAGATTGTCAATAATTGAGGATGTTTTAAAAGATGTCAAGGAATTTTGATTTTATTTTTGTAATTTTAAGGAATTTTAAAGAATTTTAAAGTACTTTAAACATCTTAAGAAAGAGGTCAAGGTAGTTCAAAATTTTTTGAAGGTATTGCAATATTTGAGAGTATTTCAAAATGTTGCAAGGAATCTTTAATTGATTACGGTAATTTAATATGAGATTTTGAAAGATTTATTATATTTTAGGATATTTGAGCAGATTCCAAGGAATTCTGAATTGATTTCCATAATGTAGTACCAGATTATAAAAGATTTGAAATATTTTAGGGTTTTTAAAAATTTTCAAGGAATTTTCAATAGATTTCAAAAGATTTGAAAGGATTTTAAATATTTGAGAATATTTAAAAAGATATCAATAAATTTTCAGTTCATTTTTATAATTTAAAGGAATTTCAAAGAATTTGAACAATTATATCAGGGCTGTTTAAAAAACTCCAAAACACCTTATAAATCTTGTAGGATACGAAAAAAGATTTGTTTTATTTGTGGAAAATAACGTTGAAAAAAAAAAATAAAATAAAAAAATGTGTGGGAAAACGACAAACGTTGCGAGAAAAAAAATCCAACAAAACCTGTTTACAAATGTCTCTCGGAAATCGAGCGCGCAGCGCGAGTGTCACGATAAGAATGTGTACCTCAAAGCCTACAGAGTTTTGAGAAACTTAACATTTGACTATACTTAATTAAGTAGACAATTCAGAATATGAAGACGCATATAAATACTGCCATCTAAAAGAGATCTTTTTGATAAGGTTTTTTTCAAGCATTCGAAATGCAAAGAATAAATATCCGAGCGCGAAGCGCGAGATTCGACCGCCGCAATTCATAAAATTTCTGTTTATAAAATTACTCAATTTGAATGTTTTAAATTGAAAATATATTAAAACCTTTCAATTTAAAATTCCTCTCCTTATAAAATGTGTTAGATTTCAAAGGCTTTACATTAATTCCAATTTTTCACGAGGTTTGACATCGAATAATCTGCCTATTGCAACTTTAGATTTTTTATATCCTCAAGCTGAAAAAAATGTATTGCCGAATCATAAGTGATTTCATTTAAAACATTTAAACTTAAATAATTTGAATTCACAGGTTATACTCGAAGAATATTCGAAATTTTACAAATACTGAAATTTTGAATTTTAAATTTATAAACTAGTTTCTTTCAATTTTCGAAACTGAATAATTTTGAATAGAATAATTATTTAATTGCTAACATACTTCTAATTTGAAATAAAATTGTGGGATAGTAAAGTATTTCCATGCAAAATAGTTATGCAGAAGTTTAAACGCTTCCTTTTATATTTTGACATTGTCGACTTCTGAAAAGTTTCAAAACAAAAACTTTAGAACTATGAGTCCTAATTACTTTCCTGAGTTTTTTTGTTGAATTTAACTAATTATTATAAAAATAGGGGAAGTTTAAAAATTTTCCAGCTTATTTGAATGCTCACCATTGTTGAAGCCAAGAAACAACCCACATATATCTGTATTCAATTCAATCAAATTTAAAATTTAACGACAGTTTCCTTTTTATTGAACTACGAGGGTAGTTCAATAAGTCCTTAGAATGAAGTATAAAAACAATTTTTTTTGGGTAAATTTTTTTTCATTTTTCAGCATAATCTCCTTGGAGCTCTATATACATGGTCAATCGCTTTTCAAGTTTTTTTAATCCTTCAGAAAAGTGCGTTTTCGGAAGTTCCTCAAAAT
>NC_046665.1:9528125-9529647 GCF_010883055.1 Belonocnema kinseyi | reverse complement strand
TAACTCACGCACTTTTAATCTTCTATCCTTCAACACCATATCGTGGATTTTATTGATGATTTCGGGAGTATTTGCTTCTACGGGCCTTCCTGAACGTGGTTCATTTTTTATCTCATATGGAGTTAAACCCTTTAAATGAAAATGTTTGATTACCGCTCTGAACTCGTTTTTTTCCACTTTTCTTAACGAATAATTTTTTTTTTCAATTGGTTATAAAAACACGTAAACTCAGAAGATGTGGACTGTGACTGCACCATATATCTAGTCGGGAGTGGTGCTGACTGAAAACAGATGATTTGAAGCGATTCGCGCGCCATCTGTTGGTCATTCTAAGGACTTATTGAACTACCCTCGTAAATTATACTTAAATTTAACACCATTTAACACTATTCAACATCCACAATTTTAACTAAAATTTACGTAAATTCAACTAAATTTTACTTATATTTTGAATTTAACTAACATGTATTCAATTTTTGAAATGATCTAAATTGTATTTAATCTTTAAATTTAGGTTTACAAAATAATTTTAAAAATTGCACTACAATAAATCTGAAAGTACGAATAGAATTGTCTTAAAACTTATTTACTTAGTATCTAGAAAATTTCTGTTTGAAAAGAAACCAGACGAGAAATTAATTTATCTAAACTTTATTTAATTCTTAAATTCACATAAATTTCATTTAAATGTTGAATTTAGACTTCTTAATCTTGCTAAATGATTTATATTTATATCCGTATTTATATCAGTTGGAAATTTTTTGTTACTGCTTCGAAATATGAAAACAAAAAGTCTAACTTCCAATTAAGCAAATAGTACTTTATTTTTTTATTCAATACTTTGTTACGCAGTTGACTTTGACCTACTTGCGTCATAGATTTAGGTAATTACATATGTATCCGCTAGACTATAAGTAGGACCATACCTATGGTCTCGAGTTCAGTTCTAATCTTGCCTACGACAATAATTGTATAAAAAAAGTTAATAAAGAAACACCGAATTGCCTAACAGCAATTCGGTTACTTTTTAAAAATATCTAAACGTTCTTTTGCACATAACATTTTGGCGATCCTGCCAGGATAGTTCCCAACGATAGTAATTCCTACGGAAATAATTAGACTATCCAACAAGAACTATCTAAGTGATGAACCTTTAGAAAGAACCCGGACTTTCTCCACGGAAAAGCCCGTTAACCAGAAGATTTGGCATTTGAAATTTTACGAAATTCCAAAAGGACTCCGGACTTTCTCCACGGAAAAGCCCGTTAACCAGAAAAATGGGATTTCGAAATTTTACGAAATTTCGCAAAAACTCCGGACTTTCTCTACGGAAAAGCCCGTTAAACAGCAATTGAATTTGATTGGAAAATTGAAAGGGTACGCAATATACCGCGGTAACAACCCTACGAGGCCCGCAAATAGGCGGATGGGAAGAAAGAAAGTCTTCAACGCAGCCCTCATCTTGGAATCATCAACGAAGCCCTCAACGCAACTCTCACCTTCAAACCATCAACGAAGCCCT
>NC_046665.1:9522206-9528025 GCF_010883055.1 Belonocnema kinseyi | reverse complement strand
AGGACCATACCTATGGTCTCGAGTTCAGTTCTAATCTTGCCTACGACAATAATTGTATAAAAAAAGTTAATAAAGAAACACCGAATTGCCTAACAGCAATTCCGTTACTTTTTAAAAATATCTAAACGTTCTTTTGCGCATAACAACTTACCAATCAACACATTTTCTTAAAAAAACCATATAATAGTAAACACAGTACGCATAACAATATACACAATACAACTTTCAGACAGTGTTATATAATAACAAATTCAAGTTGACACTTCGACTAATGTTTAGTTTCGAGATGTCAAAATAATTGAAAATATTGTGGTTGGATATGCGCAGTGAATTCTACTGACACTCAGTGCCATCTAGCATTGGCCCCCAGAGCAAAAAGGTAATGCCTTCAAAACGATACATGGGAGTGCCACTACTACGTACAGCAACGACCCCCTTCCCTTCTGACCTTAATTTGTAGGTTATGTTGAGTTCTCTTTCTGAAATAAATATATGAATAATAAGCAATGAAACAAACCAAAATTGAACAAAATAAAATCTATCATCGTTCAAATGCAATGAAATGTTTAAGTCTGTTGCAATCGATCTAACATAGAACGATTCTAACAGACTTTAACATTTGATTGTTCGTTCTATCAGAGATGAGGTTCGATCATAGAACGATTCCAACAGACTTAAACATTTGATTGCATTTGATCGATGATCGATTTGATTTGGTTCCATTTTTAGTTTGTGTTATCGGTGAAAATCCATTGTGAATGCAAGTTCATCGCGCAAAACATATAATTCTTGCAGCTACATTGAACTTGATCAGACGTAAGCAGACGCTAGAACTTAAACGGTCTGCTCAAGTTCATTTTGAATTCTGAACTCACACGAGCGCCATCTAGTGAACGTAGCAATTACTGCAATTCTTTCGCCACTTTTCCTATAGGAGTGGTTTGTTGACGAAAACACAACCTCAACGAACACTAAAATGGCGGCGCCAAGATATTTTAAGAAAATATTATAACATTATAAACGTAGATGGGGTACGGGGCGTCGGAGTGGGGAATTATATACATAGGACATCACATTTTCTGCCCTATCGAGGTGCTGCCCTCATCGTACTACGAAGTCGAATTCTTGTTTTCTCATTCTTCGTAAAATATGACGGTAAAGAAGTAGTAAGATTTTTTGAGGTTAGAAAAGTTTGACATGTATCACTGAATTTTTTCAGATCTGAAGCTTGATCCAGATTTTCGGTACATAGTCTTTTTTCTTAATTATAAAAAAAATTGTCTCGAAAAATCATACTTTTAATTTTAAAAAAAGTATTATTGAAAGAGATTTCGAGATAAACAAGTGCTAAAAACATTTTTCTTTGATAAATATATTTTTTAAATTGAAATAATCAAATATTTATACCAAAAAAACAACTTTTTTAATGTTTGAAGTGTTTAAACATTATAGTATTTTTTAAATCACAAAAGTTCTTCCAAAAAATCGAAATGTTAATTAAAAAACATTTGTTTTTGTATATTTATTTGCCGGTAAAATTTGTTGTATAATTTTAAATTTAAATTGAAACAAATAATTTTTAACACTTTAAAAATTAAACAAAAATATATTTGATACAAATATTTTATTATCCTATTTTTAATAAATAATTAATATTGATTAAGACACAATTTTATTTGGGGCATTTTATTATTTGGGAATTTGAAATTCGTTAATATTATAAACTGTTCATGAATTTTATTAGTTTTGCAATTTTATTATTCGGGACAGAGAGTTTTACCGAGTCGGGAATTATATTTTCCGGGATATTTCAGTCGTCCCCATAGAATTAGAGAAAATTTGCTCTAATTATAATTTCGGCGCTCGATCTTGTTGATTTTTTCCTACAGTATTAATAAAAAAAATGTGTATGGAAATTTTTGATATTACAAAGTTAAAGATAATCTCAATTAAAAATTTAAAAATTCGCTATACATCGAATTTTTATTCTTGGGTCGTGGCGATTTTTTTCTAATCCATTTCAGTCACTGGTAAACGGGGGTGATTTTCTTTTAGAAAATAAGTGATTAAAATTTGAAAAAATTGGGTAGGCTTTTTTGACATCTAGGTATGTGAAAAAGGTAAACTTCCGAAAATTTAAAAACTAATTTAAGAACTATTTATACTCTTTTAAGATGCCAATACAATTTACACAACACTAATTGTAAAATTTGCAAATTTTCAGGCTTTCAGTTTAAGACCTTGAATTTCAACGTTAAATATGCTTCATTTTCAGAATATAGCCTTATTGTTTGAATTTTTATAATTTTCGTTATTAGTTATAGGTTAGGTAAAAAATAACTTTATGGGATTCGAAAATGTTACAACGCGAAAAAGTTTAAATTCAACATTTAAAAATGCGAAAATACACTATTTTCCATGTTCAATGTTTGCAGCTGCATTTAGATGTTTTTTGCTTTAAATATAAATTAATTAAAACATTTAATTTATTTTTCATGATTGTAATTTATAACTTCTAAACTTGAATAATTGTAGGTCAAACATGAAAAAGTATACACTAATTTCAAATTTATAGAGTTTCTATCATATATATTGAACTATTAAAACCTCTGACCTTTTTTAAGGTTTTTAAAACTCTTTTAAAAACTTTTTTTAACAATTTTGATTGTCATTTCTTAATAAAAGAATAAGTGTTATTTAGTCTCCAGAACAGCAATTTTTAAAATATTTAAAGCTTTAATAGTTGAGACATTTTAAATTTGCAGTCTTCAGTATATTGAATAATTTCAAATTTAAAGCTATTAAAATATGTCATCAGAATTTTTGAATGGAAAGTGTTCGATAATTTTAGATTGAAACATTTCAAATTATTTAGTTACACATTAAAATCGTAAAACTTCAAGTTTTATTAATTTTTTGATCATTTGTCACTCCCACAAATTATTATTATTTTTTTGTGTCAAGAAAATAACGCCTAATTTTTGTAAAAATTAACAAATATATATTAAAGGTTCATTCAAGGTCATTTTTGTTCAAAAATCTTGTTCCTGAATAAATTCACTCTTATTGTTTCCGATTTTGTTCTGTCATTCAGGGATTGTATTTTTCATAGAAAACATTGAAATGTGGTTTTTTCACGTTTATAAAATTATAATTGAAGGTCACTCGGGGTAATATTCTATGGAAAATATTGACTTACAAAGAATATTGGTCAAACATTAGAATAGATTTCTTCGCCCGAGATACAAACGTAAATTGTACTATGGTAAAAACATCTGGAAAAATTTAGACGAAAGCTAAATTTGGTAAAGAAAACAAACCTTTGTCAACCTATAAATACTAATTTTATTCCCCGAAAGATTTGTCAAAAATCTCTTCGAAACACTTTTATTGCAAGAATTTAATTGAAGAAAAATATTTTCTATAAAAATAAAAGTAGTACAATTTTTACATACAATTTTTAAAATGAAAAAACTGTGTGTCAAACCACAATCCAATCCGACTATTTTTTCGAAAGGCATTTTTCGCCTCTTGACATTTTTCCATATCAAGTTTTTTTTTTGCTTCAAATGTCCATTTTCGTTTGGTTTTTTGGATTTTGAAAATCCTTTAACTTTGGTAAGTTTGGTTTTATCAAAAAAAATTTTCAAAGTCCAATTAAATCCGACCAGTCTTGGGAAAGTTATCCGGTATACAGACAACACGACAACGCCGGACAGACAAACAGACCCCGACGTAAAAACTTGTTTTTCTGACTCAAGGGGCCTCAAAACGTCGACATTTGATAAAATCCGAAAAAGTCATTTTTCATAAAAACTAATAACTTCTCATTTTGGATGAGAATTTAAAAATTATCAACAAGATTTGTAGAAAATCTTTCAAAGAATAAAATGATTGCCCCGTTAGTTAGAACCGAAAAATTACTATTTCAAAAAATGAAAGTTGTTCTAAATATTGAGTTAAACTCGCGACCGGGACAAATCGGGAAAAGAAAGTAAATTTGAAAATTGAACTGCAGTTGGAGTATTAAAAATTTAACAGTGATTGATTTTACAAGATGATTTTAAATCTGTTCAAAATGACATAATTTACATATTTTAACGTTAAAATTTGAACTAATTTAATTCGAAAGCCTTAGTAGTGACACAAGTGTAAACTTTCGAATTAATTGCTTTTTAAATGACCACCTTTATTCAATTTCAAAATCTTTTTAAAGTATTATTTCAGTAGAAAATAATCCATTTTTAATCTATTTAGTTTGGAAATTAAAAAAAAAAAACAATTTTCAATAGTAAACAATTTGAAAAAGAATTGTCACAATTTCAGAGTGATAAATTTAAACTTTGAATGTTACAATTATAATTGTTTTATTTTTTTTATCTGTATTTCCAAGGTAAAAGTATTTCATTTTGATTCCTAAAGAACAGGATTTTACAAAAATGTTAGGAAAAATGACAATCAGTTTAAAAGACATTTAAAAGTTCCGAAAAATTTTTTAAATAATTTAAAAAGATTTGAAATAATTTAAAAGATAATTGATACTTTTGATGATTTTAAAATGTTTTGAAATGTTGACTTTTTATTTTTAAAAATTACATAATTTTAAGAGGAGGTATAAACAAATGGCACCGCTGAAAAAAATCCCTTCGGGGTGAACGAAAAATCACAAAAAATGAAATCTCCAGCACCTGAATAATAATTTTATAAAAATTGTATTAAAAAATACATTAAAAAATACGAGCGCTTCGAAAGGAAAAAATGTTCTGCCTAAATTTTCTTCGTACCTACATAAGAACATTTTCGAAACAAACTTTGCAGGATTCAATTCAACAACGATTTATATCAAAATTTATTTTTATTATTTTTTTGTTAATAAAAAAATCGATTTTTCAGAACTTTTTAATATTTTTTCCAAATACTATGCACATTTTCCAACAAAATTTTTCATACAGAAATATTTATTCGATTATTGTATTTTCAATAAATAATATTTAATAAAAAATTTTTTGAATTGTTTAAATTCATGAATTTTCTAGTTCGGATATTTTATAATTCAGCCATTTTCTTTAGGGATTTTTCAAATTCGGTAATATCTTATTGTCCGGAATGTTATTTATTTTATTTTTCGCGAATTCTCCAATTCAACTTTTATATTTCGCGAATTTTATTCTTTGGTTATCTTTCAATTTACGAAGTTTACAGTGTCAGGAATTTTATTTTTCGGGATTGTTCAGTAGCTTTTTCCGAAAAATAAAATTCTCACATCACTGTAAAAATTCCGAAATTATAAAATTGTCGAAATATAAAAGTTCCGAATTGGAAAATTCTCGACAATTTACAATCTTACGAAATTTGAGAATTGCCGACAGAAAATTTCCGAATTATACAATATACGGGCTAGACACCTCCCTACTTTGAACAATTAAAGAATAGTTTGTTAACAAATATTTTTTTAAATAGAATAATAAAATACTTATACCAAAGAAAAAACTTTTTTAATGTTTAACGTTTCTAAAAATTATTGTTAGAATTTAAAATAACAATAATTAAACAAATGTATTTTTGAATAAAAAACGTTATTTGAAAATGTGCATTGTATTTTTGTACATTACAGAAAACTCTCGCAAAAATAAAATTATTATTTAAAAAAATGAAAATAAAAGTCGCGTTAAATTAGTCTAAATTGAATCCTGTAAAGTTTGATTCATTTGAAGCTCACGTTATTACACCATTAAGCCATTTCCCTTTCGGGGTAGGCGTGACTCACTCGGCAGGGGAAAGGAGTAGTGTGTGGAAGGGATAGAGATTTTTCAGATTGA
>NC_046665.1:9520364-9522106 GCF_010883055.1 Belonocnema kinseyi | reverse complement strand
CTCTAGCTTCTTTTATGTCCATGCATTTTTTCATGCAGGCTCTCGTGTTTCTGTGACTTCTTATGTCTCTTCTAAGTAGGGTCTAATTCACACATTCTAACCCTTCTTTCCGCGGTCTACCTCTGGGCATGTTGCCATTTACTTTAACTTGATACACTTGTTTCGTTAGTCGTTCATTTGGCATTCTCTCAACATGTCCGAACCATCTTAACCGATTTCTTTCCCCTGTGTCTACTAGCGTCTCTTCTGCAACACAATCTTTTAGAATTATCTCATTACTTACTTTGTCCATTAGGGATTTCCCGCTTATTATGCGCATAAATCTCATGTCAATTGCGTTAATTTTACTCTTATCTTTTTCTTGACAAGTCCATGTCTCGCTACCATATAGTACAGTCGGTACAAATATAGAATTATGTATTGCCATTTTAGCTTTATTTAATATATTTTTACTTCTGATAAGGGGACCTGCTCTATCAATAACCTTCTTACCTTCATTTATTCGTCTATCTAATTCCTCATCGATCTTCCCGTCCCTAGTAAATAAGCTACCAAGGTATACGAACTTATAAACTTGTGCAATTCTCTCATCATTTAATAAAATATTGCATAGCGTTTTCTCACTCTTTCCTTCGAACACCATAGTTTTTGTTTTATTTGCGTTAATTTTGAGGCCCATGCTCTTCATGCTTGCATCTAGTTTATTCAAAATTCTTTGTAGGTCTTCGATAGACTCTGCCATAACAGCCTTATCATCTGCGAACGCTAACCCTCGTACCCTTACTGTTTCGTCGAAACAGTCACTCAGTTTCCCATTTACTCTTCCACTCGCTTTGCTACCTGTATATTTTGTTTTATAGCTTGTAGGATCCATCCATTGACTCCATACTCTTTCAGAACTTCCCAAAGTTTACTTCTATCTACCTTGTCAAAAGCTTTTTCTAGGTCAACAAATGCACAGAAATCTTTTTTTTTCTACTCTCAAACTTTTTTCTGTTATTTGCCTTAAGCTAAATATTTGATCCGTGCATGACCTTCCTGGCATAAACCCACTTTGGACTTCCCAAATCTTTGTTTCTGTTATTTTTATTAACCTACGAATAAGTATTTTTGAATATATTTTACTTACGGTGCTTAATAAGCTAATCCCTCTGTAATTATTCCACTCGCTTTTATCTCCCTTTCTCTTGTATATTGGTACGATAATCGCTTCTTTCCAATCGTCTGGGACGTCTCCCATCTCGAAACATAAATTTATCAATTCGCAAACTCTGTGTGGTATGTACTCGCCACCATGTTTAAGCATTTCAGCGCTAATACCGTCTACCCCGGCAGCCTTACCGTTTTTCAAGTTCTTAATTATATCCCTAACCTCAGTGACACAGACTTTGTCAATTGAGTTTTCCAACGCATCGTGTTCAACATCGCAGTTGTGGTGTCCTATAGATTCATCTCCGAATTGTCTCCTAAAATAGTTTCTGAAAGCCTCTAGTATTCCATCTGCATCATATACCATTTCCCCCCTACTATTTCTCATGTCGACAATTTCTGTACTTTTGTTTCTTTTCATATTTGTATAAAGTTGTTTCCTGCTTCCTTCAAAGTCGTTTTGTATTTTTATGTCTTCTTCTGCTCTAATTGTCTGAATTTCATCATTCCACCACGCATCACCAGACATTCTTCCTACAACTGCGGTACCACACACTTCGATCGTGCATCTAACAAGGATATCCCGTAACATT
>NC_046665.1:9518092-9520264 GCF_010883055.1 Belonocnema kinseyi | reverse complement strand
AGTACGTTTCCGGATTTCCCAGTAACTGCATATCGAAGCACAATTTTAAGAAAGTGCATTTATACCAAATTGAAAATTTTCTATTTTGCTTTTTCTCCAACCCAGTATATAAGAGACCGCTCTCTTACAAATTTTCCACGGAACTCAATTTGCCTCACGTGTTTTTAAATATATGTTTGTATCACATTTTTATACAATTACTGTTATTTTAAATTAAAACAATAATTTATCAAAATTAAACATTAAACAAAATTTATATAATAAAAAAATTTGATTATTGTATTTATAATAAATAAATAATATTAACCAAAAAACTGTTTTCTCAATTTCTGCAATTCGGGAATTTTCTAGTTTGTATATTTTATCATTAGACAGCATTCGGCCTGGAATTTTATTATTCGTGAATTTGCAAATTCGATAATATTGTAAACTGTGCAGAATTTCATTATTCTAGAATTTTTAAATTCGGGATTTTCATGTTTCAGAATTTTGTAATTTCGGGAAGTTTACAGTGTCGAAAATATTTCAAACATTTTAAAAGATTTACAAGATTGTAAAAAAATGTGGAAGATTTTGAGGCATTTTTTTGCAGAATTTTACATAAATTTTACGACAAAATGAGAATCATTATAAATATATTTAAAAGTTCTGAAAAACTTAAAAAATAATTTGAATTATATATATATTTTGAGTAAGCTGTAGCAATTATAATAATTTAAAATTTATTTCAAAATATATTTTATGGAACATGATATTTTTCATGAATATGACAGTGAAATTCTGTTCGTCTAATCTTGTTTGCCAATGCGAAACGTAATCTGGCTTGGAACTACCGTCTTAACATCTAAAAACCGAAAGAACAATTTTCATATCACTTTGAATTATAATTATATTTTTATAAAAGTCTAAAAAAATCCATAGGAATTGCAGACCACAAAAATAAAAATAAAAAATAAATAATATTAAAGAACTATATATAGACAATATATAGAATGAAAATTATAAGTAATAATTTTAGAAATATCGGGGAAATATATGAAACAGTAATATAAATTATTCATCGACTTTTATTTGTGGTATTTATTAAAATAACCATGTTTTGCAAAGTTATAACTTAGAAATGTAAAAATGTTTTAATTGGCAATTTACTTTCAATCCACATGGTTCTTGTCCGAGCTAAGTAACCATTAGTGCCTTGAGGGGCCTACTGAGAGTTGCTTACAGCGCTCCAAGTGGCTGTTGTCGATCGGTGCTATAGCCGGGTAGTGGTGGGTAGAGGGGAACTTACAATTTTCGCCGGACGCGCTATCTATATTTATCGGGGGTAACTAAGCCCGCACCGCATCTACGTTTATAATATCTTTGCATGTGATCACACGCGACCATGGGAGTCGACCACACTGCGTACAGTCCCATGATAAAGAATATGAACTTAGGAAAGTAACGAAGTAGCGCTATCTAGTGAAGATAGAACGAACTACAGCTCTACTCCGGCGAACCCTACATCACGCTTCTCCAACCATTCCATGCTAATTTTAATATATTTTTCAATTTAGATTTACAGGAAGAATAATTTACGTAAACAAACCGTTTCATGCAATATAAAAAAAACATAAATAGCGCATGATCAGAAATGAATTGCAGTTTTTATATATTACATGAAATGGTTTGCTTGTACAAATTATTCTTCCCATAATACTAACTGAAAAAGTATTTAAACAGAGACATTAAGCCCAACACTTAAGTACCACTCCGAACAGATCGGTCCCTTTTTCAATTTAAAAATAAAAATAATGTAAATTTGTTTCAAACAGAAAATGTAAATAATTTGGAGACGTGATTATTATAATCACTCACTCGTTATTTACATGTCCGCCATGTTCCTACATTCCTGATTTTCCCCTTCTACCACACAAGCATCAACACAGACGCCACTTACGGGAAATAGAAATCACTAAAACTCGTTCACATTTTAGCCTTAAGGGCATGTGACACAGCTAAATACCGATATTACCGACCTCACTTTATCCGTTCACTGAATGTTTTTTTGAACCTAAGAACTTTTTTTGCAAATAAAATATTGAGCTGAAACTTTGGGAAATGTATTAGAGCACAATAAAGTACGTTTAGGTACTGCATTTTGGTAGGAACTTCACTGAAAATTATTTCATC
>NC_046665.1:9510431-9517992 GCF_010883055.1 Belonocnema kinseyi | reverse complement strand
TATGTATAAAAAAAGTTCGAACGTTCAAAAAATGTTGAGGTTCAGAAAAAAGATGAAATAATTTTCAGTGAAGTTCCTACCAAAATGGAGTACCTAAACGTAATTTATTGTACTCTAATAAATCTTCCAAAGTTTCAGCTCGATATTTTATTTACAAAAAAAGTTCTTAGGTTCAAAAAAACATTCAGTGTACCGAAAAAGTGAGGTCGGTAATATAGGTATTTAGCTATGTCACATGCCCTTAAGACCATGATCTAAGAATACACGGTCTAACCATCAGCTCCCCCAATTTCGTCCCCATTCGCACTCCACCACTTTTAGCCATCTTAATTACCATAGCAACCTTTAGCGTCTCAGTCTTCACTCAAAAGATTTGAAATCATGAATTATGGCTACATTGTAAATCAATGTCAATACCTCTGAAAGTTCTCAATATTCAAATAAGTTGCAAGAAGCGGACACTGCTGACGCTATCCGTTTGTGAAAGCGCGTCGTGTAAAGATTAACTTTGTGAAAAATGTAGTGGTGTTTCTATTGAAAATACCATTGAAATCATTATTTCATATAAATATAAGATCTGAACACGTGACTGTGTACCCTGAGAGGGTTCTTTTGTTCTCATTTAGTGCTTATGTATGTACGAAATATAAAAACGGATATTATCATAATACAGGATATGATATCGATTATTTTGCATTTATTTATTTCTGTTTTCAGCCCGAAAACAATATTCTTTTTTCTCCTTAGGTGGATGATACTTCATTTCATTCGCGTTAAAAGGTAAAATTCCTCAGGTGCCTTGAGAGGTTATGTTATCTATATTTCTAAGTATTTCTTCTATATTATAAGTTAGATATTATATATTTCTTTATACTTTAAATTACGCATCTCGAAAATTTCATTATTTTCAAACTAATTTAATTTAATTATAAGCTATATAATTACTTTATTTTTTACTTACAATCTTCGCTTATTGCATTTACTTCCTTTCAAGTATACTTCATTGTCGCGCGCTCACTTATCCAATATGGTTAAAAGTGGTGGAGTTGCTCCTTATTGGTTAACTTTTTTTTAGTTGCGTGTGGTTAAACCGTGTATTCTTAGATCATGCTTAAGACTGTACCTAGTGTGGAGTCGACCCAGCCTGGGCACACGGTGGTTGCCATAATTAATTAGGGCGAGACGTGAGTTAGGCACCGTTAACGTTTGACTAATCCCTTCTGAAAAATTGTTGACTAAGTGGTTGAGCGTGTTTTACAATAAACCGATCACTTGTGAAAATGGTCGTAAAAATTTATATATCGGGAATCAGCGGCAATAAAGAAGTGAGTGTCAAATATATATCCTTTAGATACTTAATCAAACGACACGGCAAGTGCCATAACGCAGTTCGTTGAGAGCTAATCCAGGTCGGAGCCGGGGAAACTGCGACTGATATTGCGAAGCGGACATGTATCAAATTACGCGAATAGATTCCTTCGATTTCGGCAATGACGCTGAATTTTCTATACATGCATGTAATGTATGCGCCATTCATACTTTTTGAAATCAGGAAAAAAATGTTTCTATATCTTCAGTGTGATTAATAAGAGACAGCTTGCTGCATTCTGTACACCTATTCATTTCGATTATATCGTGGTGCACATGTGCGAAAATTAATTAAGCTTGTCAGTTTAAGCCCGCTATGAACTATCGCACATAGGGCCGGTTCCACCAACCTCAGTTAAATTATTGGTTGACTGACAGCGGGTTAAATGTAATGCCATAGTTAAGTTTAGATTATCCTGTCACGCGTTCCACCGCGTTTTTGGAGGTCCCGGTTATCTAACCAGACAGTCGTTTCGAAATAACTCCTATTGTACGTGTAACAATTCGTGTGATTGGCTACTTGTCGGTCGAGTGAAAATCAAAGCAATATGGCCGTGCGCGCCAAATTCAAACAAGGTTCACTCCACGTTCGTGACCACCTAACCTAAAAAAAGTGAATTTGTATGTGTTTTTTGTTCGTCTTATACTTCAGTTTTATTCGTGTTCTCTGTGGTAAGGTGGAAGAAAATAAAGTGAGATCGCCTAATTTTCTTCCTTATACTCCTTCGATTTGATTCAGTAGATCATTTACACAAGCTTTTCTTAAGTGAAATCTCGTTTGCAGCCCCATGCCACTTTTCTGGAGGGCTGTGGAAAATATTTGTTATGAGAGTTGACGGTGGCCGTGTGGCGGCGCCAGCTATGCAGTTGGCCAAGTATTCAAATATTGCACGGCGAAAGTGTTAAAAAAATGTTTTTCAAATGAAAATAATTTTCTAAAAGTTCTGGGTAAAAGATTATAATCTTTGAAATTTTTTATTACCTTCCTGAATAACAAATAATTAGCGAAAATCGTAAAATTCACTTCTTTTAGACGTCAATCCCAATGCATTTATACTAATCACAAAAAATCATTCTTGAGCAATCAAATTAAATATATAATTATTTGTGTAATTTTTAAATATCCGAAAAGAAAATAGTCTAAATTTTATAACATTTTTTATTATATTATACAATACATATAACGTAATATTTATTTTATTTATTAATTTAAATTCATTTTGGATTTTCAAATATTTTAATAAATAAATTATGTGTTTTAATGAACACAATGGGCTTGCTTGTTTAATAATATATGTTATTTCAAGTTCAAAAAATGAACCTTGTTAAAATGATTTATAAAATGGAGGAAAATATGCTAATGTTAATTATAACTAATTTTGGAAAAGAACTCGAGTTGAACTTTTGATAAAAATATTTTAGGTTTTCTTTATTTGACAACAACAATTTAGAGTTTAATGTTTTCTTTTTTCTCTGCAGGTAAAAGTTGCAATTCTTATTTAATTCTAATGTTGTATCGCTTATTCTATACTTCAAAAGAGCAAATCTCACTGGCAGTTTTTATTTTTTTTAAATTATTTATAAAAACCTATTGTTTACAAAAATAAAGATTTTATAATCCCTAAATGAAATTTTTTATCTAAAAACGTATTGATGAGATTTGCGGAGAATCTTTTCAGAAATAAAATAAGCCCTACATCATTGGATAGAATAATAATTGCAACTTTTACCTAAAGTGAGAGAAAAACATTAAACTGTAAAAACTACTGGTAAATAAACAGTGAAAATTGTAAAATATTCATTTAAAAGTTCACCTTAAGTTCTTTTAAAAAAAACCAGGTATATTTAACAATAAAAATTTTCCTCGATTTTATAAATCATTTTTAACGTTTATTTTTTAGCTTGAAATAACTTTAGTTTATGTTCAATTGAAAAAAAAAGTATAATTAAAATTCCCTTTTCCTTTTAAATCTTAGGCTAAATTTCATGAAAATAGTTATGACGAAAAAAATTTTTTTGAAGTGAATTCATTAAAATTAATTAAATTTTGTTGACTATGTGTAATTTTAATTCATTGTTTTAAGCTTAAAATTTTTTTAAACTACCATTTTTTTGAATTCTGCAAAATAAAAATAAATTGTCCTAAAATCTTCCAGAAAATAACTTAAAATTTTCCTAATAATCTAGAGAATATTGTTTGACTTATTAAAAACCTTTCCAAATTCATAAAAACCTGCTGTTTCACAAAATTGTAAAAAATCTACATTTTTCTCCAAATTTTTATGATTATCAAATTAAACATTTCTTAAAAAATATTTTTAACATATCTGTACATTCTAAATGTCTTGAAATTTTTCCAATTTTTCTTAAAATATTTTAAAGCAAACAAATTTGCCTTCAAGACTCCCGGATTATTTTTCGAAATTTTGTTGGAAATACTTTAAAATCTTTTAGAAAAATCATTTGACATTTTTCTGGGAAGCTAAAGAAAAAAATTGTATTCTCTTAAAATCTTCCGTAATTTTAATCCAGCTTCCTGTTTCACAATCTTCAACAATCTACATTGAAAAAATGGAATTTTTCACAAGTTTAAAAATAATTTGGATTTGTTTGAATAGTTGAAAATATTTATTAAGCATAATAGAATTTTTTTGTAATTTTGATTCGATTGTCGTTTGAAACCGCTTCTTCAAATTAAAGAAATCATTAAAAATTTTAACAGAAATCTTGGGACAATTTTATTGTTCTCCTAAAACCTTTAAACATTCTTAAAAGGCTTCTCATTTTTCTTCTAAATCGTCAAAAATGTACATTTCGTTTTAAATTTTTCGGAATCTTCCAAAGATATGAATTATTTTCGATTCTTTTCAAAACTAACTGAAACTTCTACAAACAAACAAAAAAATTAATCCGAAAAAATTGTTTTAAATCTTTTAGATTTTTTTTCGACATATTTTTAAATCTTCAAAACTTAAAATTAACCTTTTAAAATAATATCGGAATAATTTTAAAATTTCCTTAAGTCTTATTGTCCGTTTAATAGCAAACTTAAACAAAAAAAATATATATAAAATATAAAAATAGAAAGTTATAAAATTTAAAAAAGGTACTATAAAGTTATAAAAATTTATGAAATTTCATCCACGATAAGCTTGATTCTATTTATTACATTACAGTCATCCAAAACTGTAAAATAATTTATATCTTCATTAAATTAGTCTTTAACAGACATAATTTAAACATTTGAAATGAAAATAAACATTTATTAATCATTCTTTTCTGTAGATTCTATGAAACAAATTATGATCAATAATTCAAAACCTTAAAAACAATTATAATGAAAATTCCCTTTTTGTTTATGCCGAAAAGCAATTTTATAAAAGAAGTCATTAAAATTAATTAAATTTGTTTACAATTTATAATTTTAGTTCATTTTTTTAAACTTAAAAATATATTAAGATATCATTTTTGTATTATTTATTAAATAATGCCTAATATTCACAGTTAATATTAACAATAAAATAATATTTTTTAAAAGGGAACAACTCTAAAAATATGAAGATATACCTATACACTTTATATGTAACACCGTTGCCACAACACTACAGTTTGATATCGTTCCTTAAAATAGCATTTGCCATCATTTAATAATATTTAGATCATTTGGTGGTTTGAAAAATTGAATATTGTTAGCTTTGTCCTGCTCCCGATTGCTTTTTTAATCCCGATTTACAATCAAAACAAACGCACTTCACGATTTTTGTTCAAAATTTTAACACAGCTCATATTTTTTGTCTAAAAGCAGTTTTTTCAGTTTTCTTTCGCTTAGAAAATGGAAAATGCCGAAAAGATCACTCAAAATATTCAAAGATTATTTAATACTTTCAGTAAATTACTTTTATGCGTTATTAAATTCAACGTTATTATTTTTTCATGCATTTGCAACGATCAGACGACCTCAGAACTTCTTCCAAAAACTCCATATTTCACAACGACACTGCACTTTTTAGGTTAAAGGACGATTAAATCGCCTTAACCGACCATCAATCTTGACCGGTTAGATTTAACGGTGGTTAATGCGAGTTAACCGGCTGTTAAAAAGTGGTGGAACGCCTAACTAGCTTTAACCGAAGATTAAATTTTTAACCGAGGTTAGTGGAATCGGCCCATAGAGTTCTAAATTTATCGGATATTTAAAATCCGGTCACGTTCTCGTGACTGTGACCGTCATTTTAAGACAACTTGAGAATTTTGCCTTCACCAATGTATTCTTTATCTTTAAACCTTAAATACGAAAAGTCTTATCGAAATTCAATATCAAAATTTCTTTATAGCCGGCATATTAAATTAAAACATAAAAATTAAGTAATGCAAAAATATTAGATAAGTATTATTAAGCCTTTAAATAGATATGTATGAATTATTTAATTATATTTGTATTTTACTTGTATACCATATTAAGTCATGGCTTTTTAATTGTTTCAGTAATATTTATATTTAATACGCTAATATTACAATTTTAGGTTTAAAAAAACGATTTTATTGTTTTTTAAATAGTTTATTTTATAACAAGTTAAACAGTCTGATGTTCTCATCTAAAATTTTTGAAACTTTTACGAATATGGTATTTTTTAACTTGAAGCTTTAGAACTCGATCATAAAAAGAAATAATGACCTCATATGTATACTAATTGTCCGAAGAACAATTATTTTTTAGAGATAGAAACTTTAGCCTGAATACGTAGAACAGTCTTATGTTTATAAGAAATATTTAAAATTCTAAAGCTTAATCTTACACTTTCAGGAATATTATAAATGTTTAAGTTTCATAACTTAAGCACATAGAAGCAATAATAGGGTTGTTTCCAAAGTCAGATATAATTTTTCCAATAAATGGATCTTACAGTACATAAAATTCTAATTATAAAAACGCCCATAAAATATTTTTTACATATTGTTTACTATTTTTAATTTAATATTGAAATATGAATTTTCTATCACGATGTCGATTGGAGAGCCCCTTTGACGTTAAAGGGGTCATTTTTTCCACCAATCACAGCTCACGTGTCAGTGATTCTCAAATATCTTTTTCTGTGCCGATGTTTTGTTTGGATTATGTGCACATCGAAAATAGAAGTCGCAAAATATTGTTTAAAAAATGTCAGGAGGTTTTCGTAAAAAAACAGAGAAAATCTCCCAAAAATAGATATATTTATGGTATGTATAAAGAATTCATTAAAAAAGTACTTAAATGTAGCTGGTTTACTGAAAAATTCCTAATTATGTACGATTTTAAAATGTGTTAATAATGTCATTTACTTTTTTCCTTCAACATATTACTGACTCGTAAGAAACCAAATATTACAACAAGATAACTTTTTTTATCACATAATCAGGAACAAATAAATCTATCAAATCAAAGAGTCTGAATTGACAGCAGACCATGGCCTAACCTCTTCATCGTGAGTTTCGCATCGTTACATTGATAGATAATTATGAGAATCTCTGAGTCACCTGACAGCCACGTGACACCAATTTGATTAAGTATTTTACCGCCTTCAATTTTTAATAATTTTTTCTGTTAAACTACACAAAAGAACAGAAAAATATAACGCACCTTCTATTCAGCTAAAAATGATGTATTACAAAATTATTTGATCTAAAATCGGGAAACAACCCTATTAGAATGTATTTGTACAAAGAACAAGATCCCTTTTCAAGATAGGAACTATATAGTCTTAACACGTAGAACAGCCTTATTTTTAGGATAAAAATGTTAAAACTGTAACTATTTTTAAATTCAGTATCAAATATTCAAGAATATTTTTGCGTTTCAAATACTACTTCTAAATAATTATATAGTCTAAAACGTAGAACATTCTTATGTTTATAATAAACATTTTAAAACCATAACATTACTAAAACTCAACATCAAATGATGAAAAATATTTTTGCATTTCAAATTATATAACTCATTCGCATAGAATAACTAAAAATAATTGTATAAACTACAAAATTCGCTTTTCAAACCTTGCGAACAAATTTTATTTTTAATTCTCATAAATTCCGGAAGAGCACATGCATAAAAGAAATTCTCGGACATATTCCCGTGCTCCCGGACATATTCTCGGTCAGATTAACTTTTTAGAACTCTAATCGTACATATGCACATACACATAATCCATATTTATGG
>NC_046665.1:9502297-9510331 GCF_010883055.1 Belonocnema kinseyi | reverse complement strand
TTTGAACTTTCCATAATTCGGATTTTTTTGGTACTCCCCGTGCCACTTGGAATTGCGGAAGCTTCACTGTATATTTGTCACGGTGGTAAGACGTGGTGTGATTTACCGCGGGTTTACTGGGAGCCGTTATCATTTTTAGATGGCAGTTGCTCCCAGTGTACACGAGAAGAACCATAAAAAATGATTAAAATCCAAGATTATGTGTTCGTGACCTCAATATAACAAATCCCGTAAGAAGAGAATCATAGAGGAAAACTCAATAGAAAAATAGGAGAATTTAATTGATTTAAATTCCCCTCAGCTTGTTTCATAAGCTTGCCATAATCGTGATTAAATTTACAGCATACAATTGTTTAAATGTATAAAAATTACTGCAGATGCATGGAATGAGAAACAAACCACAAATTATGTTACATAAACTTATTGGTAAACATTAATTACATGCACATTCTACCATTAAAAATCAAAGAAAATCATGATGAATAAATGTGAAATTTAATTTTCACCATACTTTTTAATCGTGTCAGAAGTTAATACAATCTTAGGGATTTCACATGCTGAGAAGATTCTCCTTTTTGCTCCTTTAAATAATTATGGTGGCGAAATATCTCGGTCGGATATAGAAAACCCACTTCTAATAATTTGGTTCCAAAAACTTATAAAATGTCCAATTCCGTTCCAAGTTAATAGATTTACGGGGAGATTACGATATCTGTGGCGACACATTTTTATTGTGGAATCCTATAGGATTTCTTGCGAGAAACACGAATCTGAAAGTATTAAATCGATATCACGAATACTTTTCGAGATGTCGATTTCTCATGTAAAAATAATGAACTTTTATTTATTATTTCTCTTATTTTTAAAATGTGTTCCGATAGGATTTTTGTGAGAAAAACGAATCTGAAATCTTCAAATCTATATCCCCTTTTCCAACGCCCCGTGGGGGGCGGAAAGGCACCCCTGTGACTGGTCATAGAAATAATGTAAGATCACACCCCTGCCCCTTGTCCAACGCCCCGTGGGGGGCGGGAAGGCACCACTGTGACTGGTCATAGAAATGTTTTAAGATCACACCCCTTGCTCTTTTCCACTGCTGCGTGGGGGAAGGGAAGGGACCCCTCTGACTGGTCATAGAAATAATGTAAGATCACACCCCTGTCCCTTTTCCAACGCCCCGTGGGGGGGGGGGGAGTCTCCCCTGTGACTGGCCATAGAAATAATGTAAGATCACACCCCGGCCCCTTTTCCAATGCCCAGTGGGGGCGGGAAGGCATACCTGCTACTGGTCATAGAAATAATGTAAAATCACATCCCGGCCCCTTTTCCAACGCCCCGTGGGGAGCGGGAAGGCACCCCTGTGACTAGTCATAGAAATAATGTAAGATCACACCCCTATCCCTTCTGCAACCTCCCGCGGGGGTGGGTAGGCACCCCTGTGTATGATCGCAGAAATACTTTAGGTTTGATACAATAAAATTATTGAATTTAAACAAAAAATTCACAAATTGTTTGAATAGATTCCGACAGGATTTTTTACGAAAAAAATGTGAAACTTGAAAATAGGTATCTCGATTATTTTTCTATTTTACAGTAAAATTGTTGATAATTTTCTTCTGGATTTACCTTATACTAAAATCGATTTTATATGTTTAAAAATTATCATCAGGGTTAAAATCTCAATTAAACTCTTCATCATCTTCGTCACTGGTGTTTTCTAGGTCTTCTTCAATGGTCGTAAGCCGTGGTTTTTTGCCTGGTACTTGATCATCTAAATCTTCGGATTCAACAGTCGGTGGATCAATATCTTTTAATTCCAATCCTGGGCTTCTTTCACCGTCAACAATCCCAGGATAGACTTTTTTTATGCCTTCCAGAAACTGCTGGATTTGGGAACCTAAATTGTTCTTGTAATTTTTCTCAAGAACATTTCGTTGATAGTAAAATAAAGCCATATATTGTTGCAGTAGTTTGGGTGCTGTACGACATACAATAGCACGCTTAAGGAGCTTGTTCTGATTTTCTAAATTATTAATGGTATTAATTGGATTCGAGTTATCAACGTACTGGCCAGTACTATGATTTGTCTCCTCGTGGACATATTTTTTATATATGGCCACAAGCTTGCTTTACTTTCAGAATTAACTTTAAAAAAATGTCCTTCTTTATCTTCTTTGAAGTACAATCCAAAGACAGTAATTGTCATCTGCTCAGTAAGTCGACCCCTGTGATATCTACGTTTCGTCAGAAGCGTTTCATTGGCTTGAACTGTTTGTTTTCCCATCGTCTCCAATACGAACTTCGCAATGGGATGCAACAACTTCAGCAATTTCGCGACAATAGCTAAAATAGTCAACTTCCGTTGATCTACTCAATTCCTCACCATCTTCATGTCGACAAAAACTACTCTCAGAACGTGCCTGCATTGAGCTGGAGATCGTTTTAATTCAGTCGCTTCAACTCACCGTTTTCCAAGCCCATTCATAATTTTTTGATGAATCATGCTGTTCTAAATTATTAATAATAATTTTAATAAGTGAATGAAGAAAGCAGGAAAGGAATTCAACAAGGTGATAAATCATTGTCATATATTGCTCTTAAGAACAAAATGAGCAAATTAATGAAAGCGAGGTTATGTCCATCTGAAAGAACCGAAAGGATCGACTAATAAATGCCTATAATTTATATTTAAAGAAAACGAATGTCTCGAGATCTAATTGCGGTATATCGATTTTAACGTGTTTCATTTCTGTTTCTTGTACAAAAATCGCCTATCGGAATGAGTTGAAGAAATGATGTACATATAAAAAAGTTTTAAAATTCGATACATTAAAAATTATTCGAGATATCGATTTAAAACTTTCGGTTTTGTGTTTTTGACCAAAAATCCTATAGGAATCCACATTAACACTTTGTCGCCACGGATATCGTAATCTAGCCAGATTTACGATTATTGTATAGCCTACAAATTTCATAAAAAGCATCACCTGAATGACGGTGGTCGCCGAACCGGTCAGTCGTCTACCAAAAACCCGCCCTTAAAAAAACGCTATTTTCTAAAATTCGGGAAGTCGACAAAAACAGCCAGAAGTTAATACATTTTTAGGTATTTAACATCCTCAAAATGCTCCTTTTTACTCCCTCGAATAATTCTAGTCACCAAACATTTCGGTTGGATATCGAAAACCCACTGCAAATAATTAAGTTCCAAAAACTGAAGAAAATGTCCAATTCGATTCAAAGTTACTAGATTTACGATTATTTCATAGCCTTGAAAATCCATAAAAAGTAGCCCCTGAATTATGGTAGTCGCAGAATATCTCGGTCGGATTCCAAGTTCAACTCCGCGTGCATACTCGACGCGACGAGGAGCCAAGCCATCTTCTCTTTGTCTGGATCTCTGTATTATCTGTAAAATCGTAGGTATTGCCGTATTTGCTGGGGAAACGGAAGCACTGCAGCGCCCTTGTCGGTGGTATTCGCTAATTCTGGTTAGATGAGTGTAATGTTTACATGCGATCAGCTGTGATTTTGAAAAAATTCAGAATTACCACGATAATTACAATTGTGTTTTTGTACTGTGTTATCTACATTTGGAAATAATATAAACAGTGATAAGATAAATATTAATTCTGCTGAATTAGACTGATCTTTTGTTCTCAAACACAAACTTTTTATGTCGGTTTCACTGAGTATGACTCGTTCACGATGCAAATCAAGTAATTTCGGTTCTGTTTCATTTGAAATGTTACTAAAATATAATTGCATTTTTTTAGATTTATCAATTGCACATTCAGGGTGGCCGTTTTAATAGAAGAAAAAATTCCCGGTCATTTCCTGGGTCTTCATGGTTCGCAAAAATTTTTCACGGCCAATGAAATTTAAAAAATGAAACTATTTTAAACATTTTTCCATATAAACTAATAAACAGTAAACAACAAGTTAAAACATTCAAAGTGTAATCCTTGAATTCCAAACTTTTAAAATTGAAGTTTGAAAGTTTTCAATTCAAAAATTGTCTATCCAAATGCTCAATGACTTACACTTATAAACTGGAAGGTACTAACACTTTTAAATTAAACAGTTTTGAGTGAGATACAAATAAACTGCCAAATTTAGAACTTTTATAAATTATAGAGTTTAAAGATTCAGATTAAGTTCCAAAAATATAAATCCACGTTAACATTTTCAATAGTCTAAATTAAAGAATCAAGCAATGAACTTTAAAAAATTTCAAAATTATATTATTTTAAGTAACTTTAAGCTAGACACATTAAAAGTAATTGTTTTAACTTAACAGTTCTTAAATTAGAAGTTAAGTTATTTTTATTTTAAATAGTCTGGGCATCCTTCAAAAGCTTTAAAATTTTATTTCAAATTTTTCCAAATTTAAAATAATTTTTGAATTCTTTGTCAGAACTTTTAAAATTATTACAAAATGAATTGAATTTCGTCTATAACTTTTAGAGAATCCTGCAAATTAAAAAAAATTAAATTTTAATTTATAAATAAAAATAGAACATTTATTATTTTTAAAAATATTAGAGAAATATTAAGAGATATTTAGAAGTTTAGAATCGTTTAGAATTTAGAAATATTTAGAATCGTGACAGAGTCACTAGGAGGGGCCAAATATTTCGTAATATTTATTGATGATCACACCAGATGGTGTGAAGTTAGTTTCATAAAGAATAAAAGTGATGTATTTGACGTTTTCAAGAAATATAAATCATTAATGGAAAATCAATTTAACAGGTCTATAAAATTTTTGCAGTCCGACAATGGAACAGAGTACTGTAACAACCAATTCGATAATTTCCTGAAATGGCAAGGTGTATGTTACTTGAATCCAGCCTGTCTTCCTCATTTTTGGCAAAAGCCATCGCAACGGTTAACTACATTCGTAATAGAAGTCCTTCAAGAAGTGAATGGCAATACTCCATACGAGGTTTTATTTGGAACAAAACCTGATATTTCGTATTTCAGGACTTTCGGTTGCAAGGCGTATGCTTTAGATAAAGATTCAACAAAGGGAAAGTTCCAGGCACGGTCGCGAGAATGCATTTTCATCGGTTACTCAGAAGAATCAAAAGCTTATAGGCTTTGGGTTCCAACTGAAAGAAAAATCATCGCGTCACGAGACGTAAAATTCCTTGATGAATTTCAGAAAGGGGGAACATACGACGACTTCATCGCAGAGGATCTGAGAGAAAAGTTTCAGAAACAGAAAGCAACAGAAACTTTGAAACAGGAATTTATGAAATTGGAATTTAATTCCACGAACAATATAAGAAGATATCCCGAAGAAGAACAAATTCAAATGGAAGACTGTTGAATCCTCTGAAAAAGAGGTGATGGAAGAAGAGAATTTACCTCAAGGGGAAGAACTTCCAGACCAACTTGAAGTACAGGATGTTCAACTAAGAACAGCATCAGGTAGGTCACGAATACATCGAACAGGGCAGAGAGGAAGACCGAGAAAACTTTTCCACATGGTAGAAGATAGAAACGAATCAGAAGAAGCAGATCTGTCAGAAGAAATCGCTGGGGTAGCAGAAGTTCCTTTTCGTGAGGCGATGTCTGGAAGCCATGCTGAGGAGTGGTCATCTGCAATCGAAGATGAATTCAAATCGCTTATCGCAAACGACACCTGGGAGCTCGTCGATCGTCCACAAGATCGCAACATTATCGGCTGTAGAATTGTACTTCGAAATAAGTACGGCCTAAGTGGAGAAATCGAAAGGCGAAAAGCACGTCTCGTGGCAAAAGGATTCACACAACGCCCTGGAATTGACTTCCATGAAACGTTTGCTCCTGTTGCACGTTTGAGCTCCTTCAGAACAATAACAGCTCTTGCAGTTGAAAACGACCTAACAATCCATCAGCTGGACATCACCACCGCATACCTGAACGGAATAATTCGAGAAGAAATCTACATGAATTCGCCAGATTTATACGAAGATGTTTTAACTCGAATAGCTGAAAAGATTAAGCTGAAAGAGAAGGACGTGAAGGAACTTCACACGAAAACTACCAGGATGCTGGAAGAATTGAAGAAAGGAGAAAAAATTTGTCTCCTAAAGAAAGGTTTGTACGGATTGCGACAAGCTGGACGACAGTGGCACGAAAGGTTTGACGCAGAGCTTCGAAAATGGGATTGCAACCTCTCAACTCAGATCCATGCGTATATATTGCCAAGCGTGGTTCTGATGTCATGATATTGGCAGTTTACGTTGACGACATGATGTTAGCCTCGAAGAATTTCCAGTGGATTACCGAGATAAAAGAAAAATTGAGGCTTCCATTTGATGTCAAGGACCTGGGACAAATTCGTCATTGCCTGGGAATTGAATTTACCAATAACAATGATAAAATTAGAATTTCTCAGGGAAACTACGCTGAGGAAGTTTTAAAGCGTTTTGGGATGGAAAACACAAAGCCAGTCGCAACGCCCCTATATACAAGTACGAAACTAACTAAGCTGTCAACTCACTGAGTCAGTATAACACTTGTTATAATAAGGAATATTGGGTTGCAGCCAAAAGAATCCTGCGTTACGTGAAAGGAACTCAGAAACATGGAATTACGGTCAGAAAAACAGGAATTGGACTGCAAGGTTTTGTAGATGCAGATTGGGGCACCTGTACAAACGATCGACGTTCGTATACAGGCTACGTCTTCATTCTTGGTGGAACAACGATCTGTTGGGAAGCCAGGAAGCAGCGCACAGTTGCTCTCTCCAGTATAGAGGCTGAGTACATGGCTCTAACTGAAGCAGTGAAGGAAGCTATTCACCTGCGAAGATTTCTGGAAGAGATTGGGAGTCCAAATGGAAGAACCAACTCCAAATTGGAACGACAATCAAGGAGCCCAGAAACTCGCACAGAATGCAGTGTTTCACTCCCGGACTAAACACATAGACATACGTCATAATTTTGTGCGTGATGTTTTGAAGAACGAAAACATCAAGATCGGTTACCTACCAACCGAGAAGATGATGGGCGATGTGCTAACAAAAGGGCTTGGAGGCCCTAAGCATCAAGAACATATAACAAGAATGGGAGTTGGTTCTTGATAGACTGTAAATATTGTAAACGCACGTTTGAGGGGAAATGTTGAAATAACACATGTGATGATCAAACGTTCGTATATTTTATAATTACAAATCACCATAGTAACTATGACAGTTCAATTTTGTTGTTGGTCTATGTCACGGAGTGTTCTCTAGAATCTTATCCTTGTGTATTTAGGACTTTTATTTGCTATTAATAAATCGTGTCTTAATTTATTGGTTGTATTATGAGAAATCAATCTCCTCGGACCTTATTTCTTAAATAAAATACTTACAGCCAAATTTCAAATAAAATTGAAATTTTTATAGATTTCAAATTAAAAATTTAGAATTTTCTTATGTATTGGGAAAGACTACAAAAGAATAAAAATTTCTTAGGATTCTTAGGAAAATTGAAAATGATTTTTCACTTTGAAAAATTATTGTAACAGAAAGTTTAAGAAGATTTCAAGAGATTTAAAAAATGATCAGAGAAGAACATAGAAGATTGTACGGATTTGATTTAATTTGCTGGACTTTTAAAAATTGCAGGAAAATTTCTATGAATTTTAAAATATATTTAGAAGTTCTGAAAAAATTTTTAACTCACTTCGTTTAAATTACTTGAAATAATGTCAAGTTTTTAATTAATTTTTTCAAAACTTCTACATACCTCTTAACATTACTCCATTTTTTTCTACAAATAATCAGTGCTCAATTGTTATTTATGCGTCAAAATTTAACAATTTCACTTATAAATTAAACACTTTTTAAATAGAACAATTAAAATTGTAACGCTAAAAGTTTAAAAGTTCTTAGAAAATCTAAAGATTCAAAGCTTTCTATGTAAAACAATTCAGTTTCAAAATTTTTTCTTTTAATTACGAGGGTGGATTGATAAGTTTCCGGCCTGACCAAGAGATGGCGCCACTAGGCCTACCTTGAGGTGGCGTTCTATAGTACCATCCCTAGATAGCTTGTAG
>NC_046665.1:9488614-9502197 GCF_010883055.1 Belonocnema kinseyi | reverse complement strand
AGCCTTGGAGGAGATTATGTTGAGAAATAAAAAAAAAAATTCTTAAAAACGTTGTTTTTCTTGGTCAGGCCGGAAACTTATCAATCCACCCTCGTATATGGTTTCAATTTACTCGTCTTACATGAACAATGAATAATTGCTAAATATTAAATACTTATTCTTTTTCCACATTAAGAGATTTCAAATTAAATGGGATAAAAAATAAATAATTTAGACTCACAATATTTTAAATTTAATAAAAACCTTTAATTATGACTATATTATTATAGATTTATTTCTAAGTTGAAAGTAGTAAAACGCACATTTACATTTTTTAATAGCTGAAAAAATTAATAGAAGTAATATATTAATCAATTTATTTATTAAATTTAATATAAAAAAATAATATAAAGGAATAACTGAAACTCTGAATTAAAAATATATTATTGATAAATTATGAAAATTTTGATTTAAAAATAAAATTATCGGAATGAATGATATATTAATTTCAATTCTTATCAAGACTTTCGGATTGAAACAGTTACAATCTGGAAATTCTCAAATTTTGATCTGATCTAGAATTGTTCGGTTACATCAATTATTGTTCAGATTTCTATACTTAAGAGTGTAGATCCATTTTAAAAATAATTAATTTATTTATATTTACAGTTGATAAAATAAAACTGTTTTTTATCAAAAATTTTCCACTTCAAATGCTTTTAATTTTTATTTGTTTAAATCCTCAAAACTGGACTTTAATTATTTTAAAAACTGTTAAAATCATACTTGGGCAGATTTTTCTTCTGTAAATTCGTAAAATTCCCGGTCTGACAGCCACCCTGTATTTTATTAAAAAATCTTCGATTTTAAAAACATGTGATTTAAAATTTTTTTTAAGCTTTAAAACTGCATTTTTAAATTCTTTAAATTAATCAAATATATGCTTAAAAACTAAAAATCTAAAATGGCATATTTGTAAAGTGAAAGATTTTCGAAATAAACATTCTAAACTAAATGATATAAGAATTTATAAAAATCACAATTTAGGAAATTATTTAAAAACGGTTGAAATCACAGTTGGAAACCATTTTTATTCTAAAAATTTTGTAAAATTCCCGGTCAAAAAATAAATTCACTGTCATTTCCCGATTTTCCCCGGTTCCATAAAATTCTCGGTTTTCCAGGGTTCACGGTCCAACGGTCATCCCTGATATTGAATGCAAATATCACAATTCCTATCTTTAACTGGTGCAATCGCTAAGTCAATACAATCCATTAAAATAGATTTAGCTGCTCTTTCCCCTTCAGTTTTCGATTCTTCTCGAAGAATAGCACGTAAGGCACACGGGTGATTAGCAAGGTCTGAATAAGTTAGTTTGTAGGTAGAAAGTTTTAATTGTTTTCCAGATTTTTTATTAAAAAAAAAAAAATCGCGACTGCTAAACCCTGAGCATACAAATCTTTTGCAATTTTACTATCGGAGGGTTTTTCCCATTCTTGCTCTAGGCTTGTCTTACGAATGACACTGGCTTGAATTCTTTCACTAATACCGTTTATTTGGATTTCCTCTACTCTAATAACATGTATTATAGACAAAGCCTCTTCTTTTTTATTAATTTCTTTATGAAACTCAATCTCATGCTTTATTGACTCAAATCCAGTTTTTATTATAAGATTCATAATGAACTGTCAATGTGAATAATCATATTAAGGTTATGTTTACACCGGCTTAAAGAATTTATGTGCATTTGAAAACTTATAATTACCGTGTGCCTATTTTAAAATTTCTTTCTGGACTAAACCTTTTGAAATAGTAAATACTACTATCGCTTTTTTATTTATAAATGTATATATTTATAAAACTATTCTAAAGTCATATCACAGTGTACCCATTATTTGAATTTATATCTAACGAGAACTTTCGTTTGCTGCCGCTCCGAACGCCAGCAGTCATATCCGGTATCGGCTCAAGGTCAGGTCCGCAGCGAATATACTCCACTCCACTGAGGAAAGTTCAGTCCTTTACTTTTGTTGAACAAACCTTCAGTATTCTGTCTACCCTGATGAAGACTTCAAAAATTGCAAACAAACACTGTTTAGTATAAACTAACCAAAGTGCAGACTATGTATTCATTAAGTGTAGGTGATTTAGTATTTGTTTAAAATCATTGAAATAAAGTGAGAAGGTTTAAAAAATGAATACCGCGAGGATTTTTAAAGTTATGAACGAATTTTTTTCTGTGAAAATAGACTTACATTTTATAATTTTTGAAACGTTCGAATTCAAAAACGTTCATTTTTCAAATTATTTGGAATAACTAAACTTTAAAGGTTTACACAATTTTTGCAATGTTAAAAAAATATATAATTATGTAATGTGAAAATTATTGTAATTATTTTTGAAATCTTATTTTTTAGTAAAAAAGTCTATACAGTCGTTTTGAATGTCACTTGATACTACATAATATGATACTTATTAATAATATATCCAGTGAAACTTCCACATTTCGAAGTGGCATGGGGCGTTGGAAAAATTTGAATTATCGAATAATTTAGTTTTCAGGTTGAGGAAGAGTATATTCTAAGTAGGGATCGCTAATGCTCGGCGAGAACCGGTTCTCGTTTCCATGGTTCCAACGGTATGCGACGCTTCCGAGGAACCGAAGAACCGGAAATGGGAACCGGGTATTCGGTTCCGGTTCCATTATTCTCCCACTTTTAAAAATGCCCGCGTTTATTAAAAAATTTTACTATACTATACTATATACTATTCTATACATTTTTAGTAACCATAAAAGGTAAAATACAAATATCTACAAAATTCATGTTCTTATTTTCAAATTGAAATTTATGAAAAAATTGACTTGAAATTAATTTTTTTTAAGCTATAAAATTTGCATTTTCATTTTAAAATTCAAATTTTTAGTATTAAACTATACCAGAACAAAAATGTATTCCTGAAACATATAAATATAACACATATATCCTACTTATTTATAGTTTCTATTAACGCCAGGTTAATTTTCTACAGAAATCGAAGAAAGGTCAGGTTAAGTCATTAGTGAGGATGCAGGTGAGCCTCGAACTGCCGACAGTACTCCACCTTCTTTTTACCCATCATTAATACAAAGACGATTTTCTCAAGAAATAGAATAAGTGTCAGCTAAGTCGTTGTTTAGGACCCCCGACCCAAGTAGGCCTCAAACTTCTTTACAACAATTTTAACAAAGCAGCTGTCAACTTTGCAAACTGTTACTCATATTACCCCACTGCAAAGAACCATGAAAAATAATAGTTACATTACTACACGTCAAAAGGATTGGTAGTTCTAGATAATAAGAATATTAATAATGTTTGAAGAAATTTCTCATTGGAATTAGGGTCTTATGAAAATACTTAATGATAAAACATGCATTTCTTAAATTATTAGACTGGCAAACGTTTCGACCAAGGATAGGGGTCCTCCTCAGTGCCAGGTATTAGATTTAAACATATAAGATTTAAATGAAATGAAAATTAAAAGTTTGGGATACAGTATTTGGTAAAAAAACGTGTTTTCTTACATAAACTTAGTATTTATATGTCGTGCAGCTCCTCTCTCTCCCCCTCTTTCACCGTCAAGTCCCTCTCTGTGTGGTAGTTCCGTTCCGTTACAGAAGGATGAGGTGATCGCGGGAAATTAAATCACTTCGTAATCCCACAAACACAAAAATCACAAAAACGTCGCACAGAGACACACACTTAAAGTTTGAGATGAAGTTAATGGAAAGAAACACAAAATCAACGATTAAGAATTTTTATGTAACAGAATTTCTGTAAATAAAAAAAGAATCGTTTTCGACATAAAGAAAATTAGATACATCCGCGACAACCGTAGTGATCACGTGTTCTCAAAATTTGTTTCGCTTTATAACAGGATAATATATTTTTGAAAGTTTTTCCACGTCGGGTCTTAAATTGACAGCATTCTCATTACCAGCAATATGACACATTTCCAACATCAGACGTTTGCGATAGTGACATTCATTCGCAAGAATTTTCGCGTTATCAAAATCGAAAAAGTGATCTTTCTCAATACTATGCTTAGTGAGCATTGTCTGTTTGCTAGGGACCATATTTATATCTTTCTTGTGTTCTTTAAACCTTACTCCTAACGGACGTTTAGTTTCGCCCATGTAAACCGCTTTGCAATTTTGCTTTTGCACCAAATGCCATAAACAATATCGCTATTTTGCAAATTATTCAATTTATCATTAGTGGGCCTCAGGACCGATGTAAGGTCTCTTTTGTTTTTAAACGCCGCAGTTACGTCATAATGCCCGAGAACTCTCACAATTCGCTCAGATCGACCTTCAACATATGGAATGCTAATAAAATACCTAATTTTCGCGTTTTGAACTATTTCGTCACCTCTACGTTGTTCATTTGGGCCAAAATATGTAATCTGAAATTTATATTATCTTTAACAAATTTTTCCGGGTAAAAGTTCTCGCGTAGTGTGTCTTCCGCTAATCGCAAATTTTCTTAATGATATGGTTTATCCGAAAGAAGAATGGCTCTTTCAACCATATCAAAAACTACACTTTTTTCTATTTTTGTGGGTGATTTGAATCGAAATTTAGGCATCTACCAGACCAGGTGGGTTTGCAATACCAATTACACTTTATTTCTTGAACGTCATTCCTGTGAAGAGTTACATCCAGAAAGTTTATCGCCCTATTTTGTTCCTTCTCTAGCGTGAATTTAATTTCATAATCATTTGAATTAAAAACTTTTCGAACGTTTTCTACTTCGTTTTCCGAAAGAGCTACTAATGTGTTGTCAACATAATGGACATAGAACGGTACTTGAAAACATATTTTCGGTAAAATACCCGTTCCAGGTTTTCCATAACTAAATCTGCTAAAATCGGCGAAAGGGGAGAGCCCATTGGTAGTCCTCTTGTCTGAAAATAAGTTTGGTTTTTGAAATTAAAATCTGTACTATTTAGACATAATCGAAGCCCTTCCTCAAAATCTGTCCATGGAATTTTTATTTTTTGGCTAATTTGATTCCACCTACTACAAACCGCCTCGACTGCCTTTTCTTTCGGCACATTTGTAAAAAGGGAAACCACGTCTAATGACGCGAAGACATGATTTGCCTGGATCCTGAAATTCCTCATTTTCTTCACTAAATCGAAGCTGTTAAGCACTCTCGATTTAGGAGCTTCAATATTATTTGCAATGATATTTTTGGTGAATGTTGCTAATTGGTAAGTAGCACTACTTACATAAGAAACGATCGGCCCAAGTGGGGTACCTGGCTTGTGAATTTTTGGAAGGCCATATAATCTCGAAGGGTTAGCGTGATAAACTTTTAACTGCTTTGTGGTGAGTTCATTAATAAATTTTTTCGATTCCCATTTTTTAATTAGTTTTGTGACTTCCCTTGCAATTTTTTTGGTTGGATCCCTACTTCTTTTAACGTAAGTGTCCCGATCTTCTAATAATGTATTAACTTTCACGTCATAATCTTCTCTTTTCATCGCGACGGTAGTATGCCCCTTTTCCGCATTAACAAAAATAATCTGAGGGTTTTCTTTTGCAAATTTCTCGGTCTGTCTGATTTCTTTCAAGGGTTGTATACGTTTTGACTTCACGGCGTAGCTCGAATTCATAACCCAACATATATTACTCGCAATATTTAGTCTAGCGCGATCTTGATCTGTCTCTGGTATTTTGTTGATATTAGACTCAACACTGGCTATTAGATCGCACACCGGTGTTTGATCTTTTTCTATTTCTACTCCATAATTTTTCCCTAGACTAGCGATTTTAGCAATATTTTCTGGTATATCAGTATCCAATAGATTTTTGAACCACTTATCGTTCCAGTTAAAAACAAAAGAGACCTTACGTCGGTTCTGAGGGCCGCTAAAGATAAATGAAATAATTTGCAAAATAGCGATATTGTTTGTGGCATTTGGTGCAAAGGTAAAAATTGCAAAGCGGTTTATATAGGCCAAACTAAACGTCCGTTAGGAGTAAGGGTTAAATAACACAAGAAAGATATAAATAAGGTCCCTAACAGCAGGCAATGCTCACTAAGCATAGTATTGAGAAAGATCATTTTTTCGATTTTGATAACGCGAAAATTCTTGCGAATGAATGTCACTATCGCAAACGTCTGATGTTGGAAATGTGTCATATTGCTACTAATGAGAATGCTGTCAATTTAAGAACCGACGTGGAAAAACTTTTAAAAATATACTATCCTTTTTATAATTAAAGCACCGTTCCTTTGAACCCTGTAAGTTGTAAAACTGGAGGACCTCTGTGAATATTGTTTCAGTTTTCTTCGTGATTTGAAGCGGAGCGGATGTCTCTAATTTTCTTTATGTCGAGAACTGTTCTTTTTATATTTACAGAAATTCTGTTTTATAAAAATTCTCAATCGTTGATTTTGTGTTTATTTCCATTAACTTCATCTTAAACTTTAAGTGTGTGTCTCTGTGCGATGTTTTTGTAATTTTTGTGTTTGTGGGATTACGAAGTGATTTACTTCCCCGCGATCACCTCATCCTTCTGTGACAGAACGGGACGGCCACACAGAGAGGAAGTTGACGGTGAAAGAGAGAGAGAGAGAGAGAAGGAGAGAGCGGGAGAGAGTGAGAGAGAGGAGCTGCACGACATATAAATACTAAGTTTATGCATGAAAACACATTTTTCAACCAAATACTGAATGCCAAACATTCAATTTTGATTTCATTTAATTCTTATATGTTTAAATCTTATATCTGGCACTGAGGAGGACCCCTGTCCGTAGTCGAAACGTTTGCCAATCTAATAATTTAAGAAATGCGTGTTTTATAATTGAGTATTTTCATAAGACCCTAATTCCAATGAAAATTTTTTCAAAAAAATTTAATATTTGGGTCAATTAAATCCGACATCTCTCAAATAATCAGTAAAAATGTCACTGAACAATATTAATAATGATTACTTTTTAATCTTCCTTGTAAATCATGATAAGATGGCATTAGTATGATATAGTATACTATTCCTCATCTAAGGCATTTTTCAATTGTTCAAACAATTCCCATTTGTTTATCTTTTTCCCTTTTTAACAGAATTTTTCATTCTCAATAATATTAATTATAATAATAATTATACAATAATCGTTATTTTTATAATATTTTTATCTTCATAATAATTATTACTAGATGTTTGAAGTAAGTTATCTCATTTTCTCACTCCTATTCACGAAAAAGTGTGAGTGAAAAAAGCAAACAACTTACTTCTTGTTTAGTGTGAATCAGAATGCGCATGTGTTGAATTTAGACTCTACAGTCACATGTATACAGCATGCCCGTCCTACTCCATCGTACCGTCGCGCGTCGTCTGTAGTCACCCATCAGTTTTGTACAGAGAGCAGAAGAGACCCGAAGAACCGATTGGAGAGCCGGTTCCAGAACCGATTTTCGACCATTTAGTGCCGGTTCCAAATAACTGGTTCTGAGACACGAAGAACCGGTTCTTGCAAGGAACTGGAACCGGTTTGGCCATCCCTAATTTTGAGTATCTATGAGTATATTCTAAAGATGCTTTACGGTAAGGGAAGCTCAGAGAAATTCTCCGCAGTCACTCAGTTAGATATATTTAAAGGTCCAGGTATCTCTTTTAAATGTTTTAAAGGCTTTAAAAAGTACTTACCAAAATTGAAATAGAAATACGATCATAAATAACAAGCAGAGAGGCTATATCAATAGAGTAGCCGATACTCAAGGGTCCTTTGTTAATCTTACGGATTACAATTTAGAAGTAGATTTTTTAAATTTCATAGTTAACAACCTGAAACATAATAATTCGTAATCTACGGGTTTCGATGATTTCAGATATCTCACTTTTTTTTAATGCTTGAAATTGGAATTAATACAACGTTTCTCGTAAATGGAATGAGATACGCCAAAAAAGACAAAATTTTTGAATTCAACTAGAATATTGTATATAAGTTATAATTATAAATTAGCATAATGCGAAAATTCATCAATTAAAAAAAAAGTGTTAATAATTTGAATAGAAATTTAAAAACGGCGAGTCGGGTTAGCGACGGCCAACTACTGTAAATAACTGCCCGCCCGGTACGTGACTCAAATGGGCCAGGCTATTTCGCTTAAGAATACTCAGATATTTCTATCGATAGGGTATCTAAATAAATAAAAAATTATTAATAATAATTTAACTTTATAATAATTATGAATAATAATTAATACAAATAATAAAATAAACAAATCATTTTTATTTTTTCACTTGCCTTTCCATCCTTCATTATTCCTACAACTTTAACTATTTCTTCCCTTGATATCTCCTCTTCCTCATCTCCTTCTCTACCATATTTTCCTCCCTTTACAACTTTTCTCTCTACTCCTCCTAGCGAATCCAGAAAATATTTCCTCCATTCTACCATTTCAATATCTTGGTTTACACATTTTCTTGTTTTTCTTTCTATGTTTACTACCTTCCATACCTTTTCTTCCGTCCTAGCCTTCTCTGTCTCTTCCTCAAACCTTTTATTCTCTTCCTCTTTCTTTTGATAACACAACTCAGCATACTTTTTCTTTTTTTTTCCTATATTATTTCCCATCACTTTTTTTTCTCCACTTTTTTAATTCCTTTCTGACCTCCTTTTTTTCTGTATATAGTCCACATCCCATCCACTTCTATTTCCCCCTTTACTAACTTCATTTTTGTTTGTGCACTCTAATCCTACTTTTATTTCTCCTATAATTTTTCCATCTCCTCGTCCACATTTCCCTCTCCCATTTTAATATTTCTGACCTTTTCTCTAAACTGTTCTTTTCCTTCCCTTGACCAGTCCCCTTTTTCTACACTTTTTACATTTGCTCCCCTTTTATTCATATTACTCTTTCTTATTTGTCCCTCTAATGTCACTATTAAGGGCATGTGATACTTAAAAAATTGTTGATTTTACCAGTTTTAGGTGCCCCCTGCTTTTTTTCTAGAATAATAAATATTTTGTTTTAAAAATTTGGAAAATGATAGCGAACATGCTAACGGACGTCCCTGCCCACTTTTTTTGTGGGTTGATTAAAAAAGTTTTAATTTATTAAAATGTGATTAATTTGCATAGCGTTTAGGAAATAGTATCGATTTGAATTTTTTTGAAAAATCCAAAATTCAAATTATGGCAGCATATAAAAATAATGTAAAATAAAAATGACATTTTTTCATTCAATAATTTCACAGTATTTCAAATATTCTCAATTATATAAATGTGTTTTCAATATGCATGCGCGCGCGCGCGTGTGTGTGTGGATGTGCGTTTCTGGGTGTGTGATCTTCTGAGAACAAAAGGGACCTGATGCGAAAAAAATAGATTTTTATTTCCTTACGCTAATCGATAGTTTCTAAGTTACTCTTTCATTTCCAATAATTATAATTTTTTAAGTCTCTTTTCTTGTTATTTAGACATAAACATAGGTATAATAAGCGTACGCGTATACAAAACGAGAGGCCTGCGAAACCCAGCCTCACCACGACTGGGTATATCCAAAGTAGTATATACAAAGATCGAGTGCGGAGCGCGAACTAAATACATTATCGAGCGCGAACCGCGAGATAAATATATTATCGAGCGTGAATTGTGAGAACCAACAGTCGCGAGTCCTAGGAGCGCTCAAATTTGCGAGCGAACCGAACCACATGCGCTGCGTGTGATCAGAATATCCCCGCGAAGGGGGCGGATTTTTTAAAAGTAGAATTCAATTAATTCTTTGATTTTATAAACATTTGTCTAAACACGTTTAATGTTTAATTATAATTTGATTGTGTAATGATAATTTAATATTCTAGAATTTCAAAAGCTTTGACATTGAAAGATTCAATTTAGTTTTCAATATTAAGTAGTCATTTCTGAAAAAATTGTTGTTAAAAAAATTATTTTTACTATCAATATTGTTAATTTTAAATTTTGGGTCAAAAAGTTATTTTGGCGTTCTAAATCATTATAGTAATTAATAAAAAGCCGCTTAAAACTGTTTAAAAACCACGTGATTTCTATTAGTTTTTATTGGCGAGTTACTTGTGACGATAGAGGTTTCCAAAGTCCTTACCGGTGCAAAAACGCAGTGATATTTAAGCTAATAATTATTATACGAAGCGATTTTTAAATAAATTTTAATGTTTAAGCATGGATCAATATATTAGAGCGTATTCAGGCAACGTGGCTGAAGTAAATGTGTTAAATATAAGTGACTTTTTTGCTGAAAGTGAGTATTTCAATACTGCCGAATCACACGGTGATAAAGCGTAAATATAAGTGAATACACATATATTTTATAGAATTTATTAAAAATATGAGTTCTAATTAATTAATTACATGTCAAAGATTGTAACTTTCATTAATAAAATTCGAGAATACGTGATATCGATCAGTAGAGCATTATATGGAACTCGTATGTATACCTAGCTCAGACCGGCTATCACATTATATTGTATTTGCATATTTATTAATATGTGTTATACAATGATTTTATAACTAAGTATATACATTTTTTCAGATATATTATTAATATTGTTTTGTTATTATTCGCACAATCAAATTTTTAACCCTCTGCATGCAATACCGGGCTGTGGGACCGTTATGTTTCCGTTCATTAGACGGATACATTGGAGATGTTCCTTGCAGAGGTTTAAAAAAACCTTATTGTCCCTTCTTTTTCCTTTTCATTATTTGAAACTATTATTTTTTTAAGGTATAATTATTCACAAAAACTAATTATTGTTGGAATATAAGTATTGAAATAAATATTGCATGGTTTGAGGTTAGAAAACTCCAGCCTATGTTTACACAAAAATGCCAAAAAATAATGGTCAGTATTATAATCAGCCGCTTAATTGCATTAGGCAAATAATTATTAAAACAATTTTTTATAAAAATAAAAAGAATTACTTACGTTAAAGTAATCTTTACAACGAAACATAACCGTAATCAGAAAGTGTTACGTTGCATTATTTCCAACCAATTTTTTCTTCTTGAGCCTTTGCGACACATAATTAATTTTTTAAAGGTATTTTGGCACCTAGGCACAAAGGACAAGTTGTAAGTACGATTTTCCTGTATTTCTGTATTAATTTCTTCAGTAGATAAGTAGGAGGGGAGGAAAGGGGGGCTCTAAGGGGATAATGAGCCACTTTTAAAAGAGTGATACAGAGCAATGGGGATTGAGCTGCTTGTACAAGAATGATACTGAGCCACTTTTACAATAGGGGTACTGACCAAGGTATGATGTCACCATGCATATCTAGGCTCCGTCAGGGTGTTGTTAACTACGAAACCTACTTTACCAACATCGAGAAATTTCTAACCTTTAGTTGTTTTATATGAATTTAATGTGTGCGTGTGTTCGTGTGTTTTCTGCTCATTTGAGGTGTTCCAAGCTGTAAACACAATTCTGTAAACACTCTCGAAATGTTTAAGGGGTGATATCTACATGATACCGTAGATATCGCAACTTTATTTGATGAGTTAGACAGTCGTACAAGACCGTAAACCGATATACATCTAGCATAGAGCTATGCCTGTTGAAAACTGAGGGATGCTGGAAGGGCTGGTCAGTTTGGGGTCCCAACTATTTGAAACCTGGAGTAGGGGTGATTGCGAACTCGTCACACGCCTCTGCTTAGACCGAACTTAGTCCCTAAGTTCGCAACTTAACCCTTTTGGGAACAATTTTTGCATTATCGTTCTGAATTAATCTGAAGTTTGAGTGTATCACTTTTACAGGAGTTGAGACTGGCAGTGCAGTTGCAACCGCGGTGTAAAGCATAGTTGGAATCGTGTTTAACGTTGTATCAACACAAAATAATCGAATACATAAGTTTCTCGGTATGATTCGCTTTACAAGATCGAAGAAGCCTATTTTATACGATCCGTACAATGTTATCAATCCTAGTGCTATGTATCCTACATAAATAAGAACGTCCGTACCAGTTTCAATCTAGATCCGTGTTCTACGGCGTGATTTTATAGCCTGTAATGAGATTTCCATGTCGTTTAAATTTTGTTGCAATTCTTTAAAATTTTCATGGTGTAGCGATTCTTGAATTAAAGGTAATCGCGGGCTAAGTAAACTTATATCTTCGGCACTGAGTTTATACGATACATTTTTTTGAAACAGATGTCGTCTTGACGTACACTAGATTTTCGTAATTTTAAAATAGATTTCGGTGTTTGGATTATACAATCTTCATTGCTAAAGAGAAGGTTCGGAGAATCAAGTTTAAGTGTGCGCCTTCGAACCGCATAGTGCATTTAATTCTGAAGGTGTTTCTGGGATTACAATATATTGGTTAGGATCCCTTAATGGGATAAATACTAACTCAAGAATTCTAAAAACTCAAAATTGGCATGTCTCATCGGAAATTTGTTTGTTCTGGTGTTTTATTATGGTTGTGTCGCATGAATGGATCTCGCTGATTAAATAACTTGGTTGGATTCGCTTACAAATTCGGAGTTCGTCTATATTTTTACAATGTTTTAAAGTATTGAAATCAATGGGTACATATAAGCTTTTTTCAGGGTTTGTGAGGATAATCTCGCGTGAGAGGATTGGTGCTATGAATTCATTTCCTTGACGGATGGGAATAGGAATTAGGTGCAGGGTTTGCAAATCCTCGTGCTCTAAGACTACTATATACTATATATACGAGTAATTTTTTGAGTATTCCAATTGTGATTTTAGATATATCAATTATGTGTTGGTAATTTTGAGGGGATAGTTTAATAGGGTATTTTTGATTGTTGACTTCTTCCACTTGTTCAAGTTCTATTATCAAAATCTGGGGCGTTAAAATTTGGGGGTTAATTAATTTTGTGGAAATCTACAATAATTCGCCATTTACGGTTCCGCGAGTCGTCAATCTTTTTGGGCACTACAAATAAAGGTAAGTTATAGGGCGACTCGGAGTGCCTGATTATTTTCTTTGTTAGCATATCATTTACTTGGGTTTCAAACTCTTTTTTGTGGCACTCGGGCGGCTGATAATATTTATTGTTGATAATTTTGTCTGTTTTTAGAACAATACAGTTGGCAGTTAAATTGCTACTAGGTAGTGGGTCGCCTGGCAATGCAAAGATGTCATAGTAAGACTGAACAATTTTAACAACGGGTCCACGGAGTTCGGATTCAATGTGTCTGAGTCTCGAATTTTCTGTTAACATTTTAATTCGTGAGGCATATTCTTTTTCCAACATTCTTTTGTCAATTCGAAACGTGGAATCAGGAATATGTGGGTTGTCTAGAAATCCGACGTGTCCATGTGATTTTTTTTACAGGTAATTTGATTTGTTTAATCTGTTTTGCCGGGATTAAAATACCGTCATCGATCAGATCGTGTGAGTAACCATCAAGTAGTAATTTATCATTCGATAGATTGTAATTGTATTTTTGGAAAAAGCTAAGTCCCATAATTTCATCTTCAGGCAATGGAAAGTTATTCGGAACTACAGTCTGTCAAGTTAAAGCGTGGGTGGCTTTACTCGCAGTCGGTAAGGTGTATCGACATGATTTTGGTGTCAAAATATTAAGAAGAGCTCCCTCT
>NC_046665.1:9486916-9488514 GCF_010883055.1 Belonocnema kinseyi | reverse complement strand
TCGACACCTTGACAAATGTAATTCCATGTAGAAACATGCGTTTAAATAAAATATTTTACCAAAAAAGTTACCCACGCTTTAACTTGACAGACTGTACGTTAAAGATGTGATTTACGCCTAGGTATTCTAATGTGAAATTGGAATATGATGTATGGGTCTCATTTCCCATTTTGAACTTTCTTTCTTGGGGTTGTAGGGGGAACTCAGTCGGAATGACTCTTTTAATAAATTTATTGAGGATTCTGAATCGACGAGTAACCGGATATGGCGCTGAAATCCTCCTGATCGTAATAAAACTGATTGACGTAGTCCGGAAACGTAAAATATTCGGTCTGGAGATTCGCTACATTTTCGGGTGCGTTTTCCTGATTTTCGTGATTTTCCTCTTGGGTCAAATGAATTCGATGCTCTAGCGGTCTTTTCATATTCGGCTCTGCTCGAAAATTTTAGCCCTTACTAGATTTTGTAAGACACTGGGCTTCAGTGTGCCCGGGCCTTTTGCAGTGATTGCACGGCAGCTGCATTCTCTGTCCAAAGGGCATATTTTGGTTAGGGGGATTGGACTGCTGGTTCGATGTCGTGTGTCAAGGGGTTACCTGCGTAGGCAGTATTGCACATTAGGGAGCTCGGAGGGTGTTCTGGACTTTAAATTTTGATTTTTCTTGAAGACAAACCTCAGTTTCAAAAGTTTCTTGTCCCTTAAAGGTCTAATTTGAATCCCGATATCGTCTCTAAGGTTCATAATATAGAGCTTTATCGCGGATTTTTCCTTAATTTGAAGAGCTACTTTACGCGCGGCTGGCTCACTATGTTCTGATTGAACCGCGTAATAAAATTCATTGAGGCATTTTCCGAAACGTTGATTGTAATTTTGGACGCTGTCGATACCCTGCCTACAAAAGTCTATCTTTGTGCGACACATTTCTATAGATGTGCCGGAACCCAAATTCACCTATCGTGCCTGGTGTAATTCGTCATACTCATTAATTGAAACGTGCCGGATTGATCGCTTGGCATGATCTACAATTTCCTCGGTTAATATGAAATCAAGCCTAGCGTTAGCAGTTTGTACGGCCTGACCTACTGGATTCCAAGGACCCAGATTCCTTGTCAGTATGCCCTGTGGGAAGTCTGGAAGCTGTACGTGCTGAACTACTGGGCTCGGGGTACTCGACTTCCTCGGGGACACGCCCTGCGTAACATTCCTTCGTTCGCTTTCGTCCAAACTCTCTAACGAACTTACCGAGTTTCCCGAATTTTCTTCGCTAGTCTTATTGTCTTCCGTAATGAGTTGGTCCTCTTTTCTAGCTAAACTTTTTATTTCCTCAACGCGTTTCAAATTTTCTTTATTCAATTGGTTCACGCTTATCTGAAGGGAAAGTTGACCTATTTCGATTGATTCGAGCCTCTCAAAGATTTCATTAAGGATTGCTGAAGATAATTGGCAATTGTTTGGGGAGTTTGCTGTGGTTGACATGTTGACGCTGTTTTTATTAAAAATTTATAATAGGTAATTTCGCAAATTGATTTATCGGTAAAATAAAAGCGCTTTTATTCACTAAAACTATTCTCTCTTTAATCCTTCAACGCAAATAAAT
>NC_046665.1:9485551-9486816 GCF_010883055.1 Belonocnema kinseyi | reverse complement strand
ACAAGACTTACTTTATTCGTGTACTAATTTTGAGCACACCTTCTTTTAAATTGCTAAAGATACAGCAGGTGATTGAAAAAATGGGAAAAAGAAGGAAAAATGAGAATAACTGGGTAAATATTAACATTTTGAACAGATACTTCTTATTCATCTTGGAGTATACCTGTAATAGAGTACCTTTTGTCTCTTAATAATTTTCGAAAAAATCACTTGTTGTCAATAAAAAGGGCTTTTTATTCTTATGGTATTTCTTTAATCGACGTTTTCTCCAAATATATCAATTTTATCAAAAAATTATATACCAATGAAAATATGCATCTTCGGGAGTGGACCAACTTTTGTTTCAAACTTTTTCCTGTAAAATCAATTTCAAGAAATTTCACCTGAGTTTCCGGCGACTTCGAAGCCGCCTGGCAACACTTTTGCATCAAAGTAAGTGCCTGGCAATGCGCAGGTACTATTTCTAATGTCAGCCCCTACATGTACACCAATTTTCAACCTTATCCGAGTCACGTAAGTTAACTGCCAAAAATTCGCACCTTTGACAGGTCGCCACAGGTGAACGCATCCACTCACACCTGCCAGGCACCCATTTTTACGTTCCTCATCATCAGAAGAACATCTCATGTGAAAATTGGCCTTATCCGTATCACGCTCCCATTTACGTTGTCAGCCCACGGTATATTGTACCACTGTGTAACTCATCAAACAAAGTTGCGATATCTAGGAATATCGCCCTTAAACAAAACAAGGGTTAATTCTTAATTAAACCCGTCACATTTTTGGCGATCCTGTCAGGATAGTCCAAGACGATAACGATCAAAATCGGCTCTCTTTGGAAAGAATAGTGGAATCTTCGATTCAGTGAATTCATAAGTGATATCATTGATTATACGGTGATACTGTTATTCGATTCAGTGAATTTATAAGTGATCATTATTGATTATACGGTGATATTTTTATTCGATTCAGTGAATTTGAAAGTGATCATCATTGATTATACGGTGATATTTTCGGTGGGAATCACCGGAAAGCACATACTCGGGCAGAATTAAGTAAGTTCGACAGTGATTCCGTGGATGAAAGTCCTAGAAAAGCTGAAAACGTTACCCAACTTCAAAAAACTCAACGCCTCAACTTCTACCACAAGTAGCAATGACGAAACAGGTTCAGATTGCTATTCGGCGACTACGTTCGTCAGAAGAGAAACGACAAGTAAGTTTTGTCCATATTTCGCGATTCTGTGTAGATTCCTGGTTAGGTGG
>NC_046665.1:9434378-9485451 GCF_010883055.1 Belonocnema kinseyi | reverse complement strand
CCAATTTTCAACCTTATCCGAGTCACGTAAGTTAACTGCCAAAAATTCGCACCTTTGACAGGTCGCCACAGGTGAACGCATCCACTCACACCTGCCAGGCACTCATTTTTACGTTCCTCATCATCAGACGAACAATTGGCCTTATCCGTATCACGCTCCCATTTACGTTGTCAGCCCACGGTCTACAAGTCCGTAAACCGATACACATGTAGCAAAGAGCTATTTCTATCTAAAACTGAGGAATGCTGGAAAGGCAGATCAGTTTGGGGTCCAAACTATTAATTCGAAAATAATTTGAAATTTATGAGTCAGTTGTGGAAGAAATTATAACATTAGTATGTATATCTCATGAGAATTCTTTCTTCGTTAATACCTTCTATACTGAGAATGTTACAATAATATGTTTTAGACGTAAAATATAAAGTTGTATGGTTGTACTTGATATGGAGTAAGTATGACATTCTGGTTTGGCTATTAACTTGATTTATTGCTTCCTTATATATAATGTATTGAATTGTTAAAGAACCCCGTCTTTTTTGGTGCGTAAAAGATGCGGTTGTTCAGTTCTAATTTTATTAAAGGTAAGTTATGACATTCCGTCTGATCTTTTAAACAGACAAACTGAAGGAAGAATAGGCAAGGATAATGCTATCTGTTTTGTGCTTTAGGTGGGGTTTGATTACAATAGAATGCATCTTTTGTCCATATTTAGTGGTGTACCTTTACCTAGATTAGATTATGATGAAGGTAAGAATATTTTTTTATTTTACCAAGACTCATAATCATCATTGTTTTTTTATTGGAGATGCAATAAATGATATGTTAGTAGATGATCATTTTTCAGCTTCATTATTAAAATTTTTGTTGATAAATTTTCAATGTAGAAACAATTTCCTATTTGTGGTTCATTACATTAAAAGTAAAACTATTATTTTTAGAAAACCTATGATGCATATTGTTATTTGTATTTGAAACAATATTTCACAAAAAAATAAAATTAGGAAAATGTATTTCGTGAATTTGAATATTCAGAACTTCAAGAGGTAGATTTCAAAGAAATATAAGGATTATAGGCTATTCAAAAGAACACAAAGGAATTTTCATGAGCTTTAACCCTTAGCGACCAAACATGGGTCTTCAGGACCCAGAGGTCTTTTGTAATGAAATTTTAAGTACCTTAATGCAAAGGGAGTAGCTCTATTGCAACATTCGTCGATAGATGAACAGTTTAACTACGCTTGACGACGTTTAGCATGGCACTGGCACTATTAGTTTATTTTTAGGAGCTTTTTAAAAATTGAGTTCGGTCCTTTGGACCCAAGTATGTTCAGTGCGTTCGAAAGTGATTTTTGGAGTCAATTTTTATTTTAGCGTATATTGAATTCTGATTGAATAATAAAGTCTAGAAAGTATATTTGTCAATGTCAAAATTTTTTTAAACGAAGTATAGCGTTTTAAAACGATGATTTTTGATGGAGTGACGAGACACGGTTTCACGCTGTACTGTTTACCAAGAGCACAGCGTCTCCATGTTTAATGATTGCAGTAACATACAATAAAAGGAAGATTACTTTATTTTGTCTTAATTTCATGCCTACTATTTTCAATTTCAAGAATTCATCAATATTTTGTAAAATTAATTTTTATAACAACTAATACAATAGAGTATTTTGACAAAAACGCATAATTTATTATTATCCTTTTTGCCGTCATTCATTCCTAAAAATAAATATACATTTTGAATAATTCACTGAACTAGTATTTTTTTTTAAAGTGGTACATCTCGAGAAGACCTAAGTTATGAATTTAAGAAGTTCTAAAAAAATTTTAAAGTAAAAATATTCAATAGTTTTTTTTATAGCGATCATACTTTGTATAAACTATACATAATATTTTCGCCCGGGTATTGTCCTTCCAAAGTATTTACTTTACATTTTGCGACATCCGACTTAGTATATATTTCTTATTTTCTCAAGACGTGCACGAGGCATAACCGCAAACTGAAGTATATAATTTCGAAGGAGTATATGAGTAACTTTTTTCGTACACTTGAATTTGTAATTGTTTATTAAAACTAAGTTATTTGGCGTTTCCAATTTGACCTTTTCTTGTTCATATACTTTATCATTCTTTTATTACTAAGAATATACGACATAATCTCAAAGTCAAGTATATAGTTTGAAAGGGGAATATAAGTGTAACTTTTTTGGATGCTTGAATATGTAATTTTTTAATGAAACTGAGTTATTTTGTATTTCCTATTTCATCTTTCCCTATACATTTACTTTATCATTCTACTATTACTAAGAAGATTTTTATATAGTTCTATTTTGTGAGAGTTATTGCCAGTTATTATTTGAAAGTATATCAATTATTGATAAGTTTTACTAGTGTAAAACTTCTGTTTTAATGAAACTCACGAACTGTACACTATTGATTGTACTATTGATTGTAGATAATGTTTTTAGAAACACATTAAGCAGCGTCAGTGATAAACAGTAAATATAAAATTATAATTGTTATCTGCAACAATTGAAACTGGCAAACATCAACTAAGCTCTTTCATATACACAATGAACGATTAATTTTCCTACTAATATGGAAATATAATACTTACTACAAAGTTGATTTTCGAATTTGTTTGAAGCTTATTGTATGATGCTTCAAGGCCATGTAACGCGAGGGTCACGTGACCAAAGCTGGTCCTCAATTTTTCTTTTCCAACTAACGTCTAAACGAAATGAGGTATCGCTCGAAAAGTTTAGGAAATGAAAAAGGAGGCAATAAAGAGCAGGTCTGCTTTGTTCCGGTGGAAATTTTGAAAACAAATTTTGGCAGAAAATGAAACTGGAAGCTATATTGGTACTTTTCTTTCCCAACTTACGTCCACACGGAATGAGATAACCTTTTTTAAAGTTTGGCACGCTAAATAGAAGGCACGGAGGAAGTTGTTTCTGGTCCTAAATAATTAGAATAGTAAAAAAGTTTTTTTTAAATTACTGATTTGAAGAAATACCACCTTGCTGTAGAACCCTGCAAGCAATTTTCAATGTTGTCAATGGTCTAGTTATCAGGTTTATATTTATGAATGTAGGGCAAAACAACACAGATCGCTCACGAAAATTATACATGAATAATGCAAAAATTAATGTTTGCACTTGAAATGCAAATAAGCAAATTTAATCTGACATACGTATAAAGTGTGCCAGAGCAGCACTATCGCAGCGAGTAGACAACTTCGAACTACTACGAGTCTGTGGGAAATACAGATTCCATGATTACCGACAGAGAATGATAGAAGCCATACTTCTACCCAAAGCCGAGATTCGTCTGTCGATATTTCTTATTTTCATAATTAAACTTTTTTCTTCCCCGAACTCTGTGTCTTGCCACAAACGGTCCTTTAATGTTTATTAATATTTTCCGATATTTTTTTCCGCGTTAAATCACGTTTAATGACATTTTTAGTTAAAAAGTAAATTTTTGAGTTGTTTTAAATATACTTTTCGAAAGATTTCAATGATTACAAATGGCTTGAAACGGCTTATAATATTCTATGCCGTTTTAAACAAAAATTCGAAGATATTTTTAAGTGTTAAAAAAAAAAGTTTTTAGAGAACTTTGAAAATGTCTCGAAAAGAGATTTTCAAAATATTCGAAGATATTTTAAAATTCCTAAAGTACTGTTAAATTTATTTTTGAGTAAGTACCGAAAAGCTCCAGACGATGACACGGAAAAAAATTTGGGTGGAGGGAGGTACCAAATACCCTAGAACCAATGCCGCCTGTGTTAGCTGGACCTCTATCGTTTCGAAAATGGAACTACGGTAGTTCAATCCTCTTGGGACCAGCTTGATTCGGCTATCGAACGCCCGGCGTACTAGTGTCAAGGCAACATTGCTTCTGCGGATGCGTGTCTAGAGCAATCCAAATTAGCCATATTATGCAGGATAAACAACAAAAGTAACATTTATGATTATTTAAAACTCTTGTGTTTTCAAAAAAAAAAAGATTTAAAAAGATTACATTTCGACTCCGCCCAACATGAAAATCTTAATCATTCTATCTAAAAATTTTATCTGCGTAACATTTAGCGCTCAGTCATATTTATTTGAGAAATTTTGGTTTTTCTCAATACATAATAGTATATACTTTGTAGTATTTTTATTATATTTTTTGTCATTCATATTAGTATAATAAAATAAGAAAAAGAAGTACACTTAGTTTTATCGTCTGTTTAAATTTTTTAATTAAATTTAGTGCGTAGAATCACGTAACATTTCTCTCTATATTTTAACAATAAAAATACATTCTTCAGAAAGTATTCTACGTACTGTAGATACAATGTTTTAGAACATCCTTATATACATAAATGTGTTCCATTAGGTTCGATATTTTAGGGCCATCAAGATAGCTTTAACTTTATAGATTCCAAGTTCATTTTTCGCAGTTGATCTTGTGTCATCCTTAAGAAAAAAATGGATATGAATACCTTGCAGGATATAGGTGTTTCCTTCATGTTTTTAGCAATTTATTTGGAGATCTATTTAAGAAAAACCTATTTTTCGAATTCAAAGATATGATCACTTTTGCAATTCATTTTTCAAAATTCTGAATTATTCATTAATACACTTTGTAACCTGGTGATCACCCATCGGTTATGGAACCTCCCCAAGCTTGAGTAAATTAACATTATTATTTTAAGCCATCAGACCGCGATTATATCATGACCGACACGAGCTAAAAAATCTAATTGTTTAAGGAATGTGCCTCAAAAATTGTAGTATGTTGAATATGTGTGTATAAAATCAAATTTATTTTTTACGGCTTATCATTTCTAAAAGAGGTACTCTACATGTGAAATATTTCATGTAAAATTTAGGTTAGATAAAGTACCTGAGGATAGGGTCAGAAAGCCTGACCTCTTTCACTCGATCCGAGAATATCCGAGTCGTACGATCCGGAAAATCTAGCAGAGAATAACACTGCTACCACCCACGTTATATCACCATGCACCGCGCTACCCACTCACAAGCGCTGTCACTCTAGCACTAAGGGGCTCGTCAGGATACAGACAATCAACTACAAATAGTCTGAACGCGGAGAGGGAAGTACCAGACTATGCTGGATCTCATACCACAACATTCAGATGTCGCCATCTTGGCCAGCCGGTTTCCCACATACCGGAACTAGCCGAATCCCTTCCACCAAACCAAATCTTGCGAGGCAGCACCTGTTGGACGGAGATGGTGGCGCGAGCGGGAAATAGCAGGCAAGACAGTGGAGAGTTCTTTCGACTATCGGCGAGTAAAGTGCTTTCTTGAAGGAGAAACGAGACACCGAACCTTTTCTGGACGAGTCTAAATTTTTCCAAAAAGGCTTCAGAAATATCAGCTCCAGGTTCTTTGGTACAGGTAGGCGTTCGCTCTTCTTTTCCTCCAGTGTCATGTAGGTTTTCTTTTAAGTGTAATGATGTGGAAAGTTTAGAAGGAAATTGTACTTTGAAGGAGCGTGTCTTCTCGTTCTAAAGTTGAACTACTTTGTTCGAGTATCTGTCTTTTTGCCATTTTAAATTTGAGGATATTATATTAATGAGGTAAACATTGAGAAGTGCGGCTTCGCGTTACAGATTTCATTCATGAAAGTAAACCTGAAGTATCTTTGAACAGATATTAAGTTTTTTTTTAGTGTTTTTAGTGTCTATTTTTTTAACTTTCTTTTGTGTCATCATGTGTGTTCGAAGACAAATTGTATAATCGCGTCAACGTGGTTTGCGTCTGTAGCCTCACCCTATCTCATTTTGTGCCTTTAAACTATGGCCCTTCTGGTCATATTCTATGTAATTAACTAAATAATGTAATTTATTACAAATTCTGTAACTTAAAATAAATTTCACTTGTTTATTTGTTTCGTAAAGTTAAGTTCGAGGCCTTTTTATCGCCTCCACGAATTCCTTCTCCCTGAGTTAGGGACTTCATTTGTTTATCCGTTTATTTAAATTTGATTTGAGAAAACTAATTTATATTCAAGATTAAATTAAGTAAACAGAAAAAGCGCTACAGATTGGGACCAAATTTTTGTTTGAAATTTAAAATCATTTCGCGAACCCTAACCGAAGCGACTCAGCCACGTTGGCCAAAATACACGCACATTTTATTTTGTGTGGATAAAACTGGATATTATTATATATATGCGTACGGAATTTTCGGGAATTACGCTCGTAAGTCTTTGTTTGTTTGTGACTATTAGTGCGGAATCAGATTTTTCAGAGATTCTCAGGAATCGTATAGCCAGTAGGTTCACCTTTAGTTCACGGCTATTAATACGACATTTCGGAACTTATTTGAGAATTCTTGTCTGATCGGTGCATATTGTCGGAATTTTGTTTGAAGATACCGATTTATTTTCGGAATTTTATCGGATATTTAGGAAATTTGCGCGATTTCGGAAATGGAGTAGGAGTTTCGAAATATAGCTGAATATTTCAGGATTGGAGTAAATCTTTATTGACAATGTAGAATTCTACCATCAAAGTCGACAGATTGTGGGCTGAAACCACCGACTCGGTTATAAACTGGACAAGTTCTCTGTCGGTGGAGGAACTCCGGGAAGCTTTACGGTATCTCAGCCTATCCACTGATGGAGAAGACACACAGTGCGACGAATTAGAAAATTGGGGTTCAAAATGATCCAGAGCCTACAATTTTCATCGATTAACAAATTCTCGTAACTTAGATAAAGTTAGTGCAATCTGTTCAATTGTTATAAACGAATTTATGAACAAAATCGATTATTGCTGTATATTGAAGTCTGATAGTTCTTTTCATCACGTTTTCCCCGCGAAATCGTGTGAAATTAATGTTCCCCTGAATTAATATTCTGATGGAGGAAACTGATGTTTGACAATATTTTCCATTTCTATTAACAATTCTGATCAACAAATGCATTTAATAGACGCTTTAAAATAGGAAAAATCTCTTTCTTGATAAAATGTTGATTATATCATAAAAAATGAAACTACGACGACTAAAGAGTCGTAAATAATGAAAGTCGGGAAAACACAGAAATCCAATGGATACGTGCCTGAACTTTCCAAGGTCATTCAAAAAAATAGCGTAGTAATTGAACGTTGAGTGACGAGAAAAATATGAGAATCGGAACAAGTGAAAAACGAAACGAAAATCAAGAGATACAAGCACGTATCCATTGGATTTTTGTGTTTTCCCGACTTTCATTATTTACGACTCTTGAGTTGCAGGAGTTTAATTTTTTATGATATAATCAATATTTCATCAAAAAAGAGATTTTTCTTATTTGAAAGCGTCTATTAAATGCATTTGTTAATCAGAATTGTTAATAAAAATGAAAAATATTTTCAGGCGTCAGTTTCCTCCATCAGCATATTAATTTAGGGATAAAATATTTCGATTGTCCATTTCTGTCATAAAATTTTCATTGTTGAAGGCAAACCTAATAAATGCGCAGAAGAAATGCATTTTATATATACAGAGGCGCTTATTTATTAAATTTGTTAATGGAATTTGTTTATAACAATCAAAAAAATTATACTTTAGTTTTTTATTTCAACAAAAAATTAATTGCATTCGATTTCGCGGGGAAAAACGTAATGAAAAGAACTTTCGAGATTCAATGAACAGCAATAATCGATTTTGTTCATAAATTTGCTTATAACAATTGAACAGATTGCACAAACTTTATCTAAGTCCTTAGGATTTGTTAATCGATTGTAAATCTATCAGTTTTTGACCTTTTTAAGGTCAAATCAATGAATACTACAGAACAGGCAGCTCAAATATGAAAAATTATGGTTTTTTTGGCATTTTGCAACTTCAGTAACAAACAAACAGAACCTTGTTCGCAAAATCACCCTCGACAGACCTATTCAGAATTTAATTAGCTTAAATTTAAAAAAAAGATGGAATAGGATGAAAATTGTAGGCTCTAGGTCATTTTGAACCCTAATTTTCTAATTCGCTGCACTGTATGACATGGTGATAATGTAGCACCTGGTGAGGTTCCACCAAGGATAGCCGTTATGTGCATCGGTCACGGTTGTCACGTTTTCTCCATCCGCATTTGTGACCCCTTTGTATACCCCCGTCAGTCGCTCGACTACGATCCCTTCAGCCTTTCATGGCTTAGTTTAGTCCACTGGACCAAGGATGACACTCAGCTTTCAGGATTCTCATCTAACTAGAGGTGATCGAAATAACTTGCATTCTACGAATGACTCGGAGCCTCACTTCGAAACATTAAGTGGAGAGGACATCGAATCGAATGCAAGTTATGTTACAGCTACCTTACGTAACACCAATCGTTTTAGATTCTTCCTCGCCAATTAGTAATCCTTTCCAACCTAATAATTTCCCACTCGGTCGTAATAAAATGGAATATTAATTACAACGGAAAGTGTGATAGTGGTGTGGAGGAGAATTTTTAACGCAAATCGATCAGTGTAGAAAGGACAATTCCTTATCGGATGGGGATCTTCTCAGAGCACTTCTATTTTTACTTCTAATTCACCATCGCCTTCAGGTGAAGGTATGGGGGAATTAACTTTCAAATGCGAGTCAGGGACGAGGAGCGTAAAAGGACGCAGGCTCCGAACGAACGTATAAAAGACTATCTGCTAAAAATTTCCCTGATTTCTCAACATTTCGATCCTCCAATGTCGAAAAGGGAGGGAACTGGAAGATGCTGTCGAAAGGTTCGAAGCATTCAGTGAAAAAGACCCTACAACCTTAGGCAAACCTAACAATGAGGCGAGCGGAAGTAATCAAAGTAATACAGGCAAACCTAACAATGAGGCGAGCGGAAGTAATCAAAGTAATACCAAAAAGCGAGGCAGCAGAGGTTGTGGTAATAATACCGATAGCAAAACTGACGACTGAGCAAATAATGCCCCGAACACACATAATCCAATCAGTACTCCCAATAACGAATGGGCTGTAGTAGGTGTTCCTGATTTTCGAATCCCTCAAGTACCACAAGCGTATAATACAACCGCTTTAACAATTTCGGTTATTCTCCATTAGGTACCCATACCGTCGAAACGTCGAATCTTCCGACTGTAGCGGATGTTCGGAACCCAGACAGGGAAACGAATAAGGGTGAATGACAATAGGGTCCGGTCGTATCCCCCATTCGTTGTTAAGGCACCTCAGATTTCATTAAATCAAGTAAATACGGTACTTGATTAGCGGCGCCTGTTTATTAGAGTTAGTGTCGATGATCGGTCACTACACGGACTCTTTCATCCAGGCTCGTGCTGCACTTATATAGGCGAGCCACCTTTTGGACGTTTTCGAGTTTTACTTGAGAAATTAGCGGATCAACCCCGTCCGGGTATTATGTATCCTAACGGGACGATCGAGAAAACTGCCGGAAAGCCATCTTGCCCCTTAGGTTTTTAGGTTTCAGCCCAATTATTTTATTTTGACGTTAGATTTAAGCCATGTATTTGGAGAATAGGTTACGGTATTTGGCTAACGTATCAGGGACAGAAAATCGTTTCAGAAGGAATCTTACCGTCGGAAGTATAAGGTAATAGTGTTGAGCCTGCTAATGTTTCTCCACTGAAAGAAGTCTTGCAAGACTGCTGACATAAAAGAATTAAAGCCTTCGGATGCCAAATATTTGGAGGATTTCTTAAAAGGAAAATTCTTCCTATGCGAACTAAGCTTCCTGCTATCCTCATTGAGGAACGCCATATTGACATTCCTGGAAGTCCTCCTATCAGACAAGCTTATCGGCGTCTTTTTCTCAAGGTTGAAGAAACATTAAGAGAATCCGCCCAAAAGCTTCAAGCTGAGGGAATTACAAGTCCCAGTAAAAGCGAATGGTGTAACCCGGTATTAATGATCAGAAAGCCTGATAATGGAGATTATAGGCTCTATATCAATTTTAGGAAACTGAATTAAGTAGCCAAGAAAGGTGCGTATTCAATGAGAAATATTAGCTTGATCTTAAAGAAATTTTCATCTGCACGATATATCTCTAAGATTGACTTTATTCAGGCATTTCATTAAATCCCCCCGCCCCCTCTCGCATTCACGTCCATGGATGTCATTATTATAGTCGGTGAAACCTTTGAGGAGCACATTCATTGATTAGAGAAAGTCTTGGATGTGATCACCAATGCCGGACTGACTGTCAATCCCGATAAAAGCATTCGAAGGTTCGACTGGGAGGAAGACCAGGAAAAGGCCTTCCAAGAATTGAAATCCGCTTTAATCTCCGCTCCCACATTATCCAGACCAGAGTTCAGTTTGCCGTTCTGTTTACAAACCGAAGCAAGTATTGCGAACTTGTTTGCCGACCTTACAGAAATCCAAGATGACGTGGAACACGTCAAAGCTTTTGCTAGTAGATCCATGCAAGGTGTAGAGAAAAACTACGACGTGACGGAACAAGAATGCTTGTTGGTGATATAGGCGGTAGAAAAATTCATATCGTATTTGGAGGGTTATCACTTCGTAGTGATTGCGACCATAGTAGTCTCCGGTGGCTCTATCACTTAAGAGATCCTACTGGAAGATTAGGGAGATGGGCCCTTAAATTGTTGCAGTATGATTTTGAAATTAAACATATAAAAGGGGACTTTCACCATGTGCCAGACGCGTTGCCGCGCATGCTTGAGCCAGAATTCGAAGTGGTGTGCACCCTTGGAGAGACTGACAATCTGTGGTATACACGAAGAACTAAATTGGTTCAAGAAATCCCTTATTAAATTCCGGATTGGAAATTTGAAGGAAATCAATTTTACTGTCATCGCCCTGACCACCCTACTGATCCACTATTGCCTGATTTGGAGGCGTGGAAGCTCGTCTTGCCGTTGTAGCTTCGTGGCAGAGCGATTAGTGAAGCGCACGATACCGCAACGTCTGGACACTTGGGTGTGGATGAAACTTTCCAGCGTCTGTCGTTGCTTTACCATTGGCCCGGCATGTTTAACGATGCAGCAAAATACGTACGAGCATGTCAAACTTGTCAGAAAATGAAAGTGGATCAAGCAGGCCCAGCAGATCTGATGGGTAAACGGGTAATAAAGCAGACTTGGTCGGTGATAGCGGCGGAAATGATGGATCCGTTTCCACCTAGTCGCTCCGGCTACCAGTATGTGTTGGTTTTCCAGGACATATTTACCAAATGGTTCGAAGTCATGCCCCTTCGAAAGGCAAATGCCGTAATTGTCCAAAATTTTTTCGATAATGGCACAGAGTTCGTGAATAAACTGATTCCTAGGGCCGCATCGGAATGAGGGATTAGATACTCGACTACCCCACCAGCGCTCTTAAACCATGGTAGAGATCGTAGATTGGAAAGAACGTTGGGAAGACAGGAAAAGGGAGCCCCTGATATAGTATCGTTATCCTTAGTGGAATGGGAATGTTGCACTAAATGAACTTAATTAACGACGACCCTTTTTCGTAGCGTGAATATGATGAAGAAAATTCCCACGTTCCGCTCGGGATCGGTTTCCCATGTTCGACAATGTTAAGGTTACACGGGAAGAGGCGTGATCTGGAGGCCGAGACAGGCCTGCTTAGACCATCTTTTCAGGACTCGGAGGGACCCGGTCGGTCAGAGGGATCAATTCCCGTTGTTCCCAAACGTGCTGCAGAACCGCCAGTGCAGACCGGTGAAAGTACCGGAAATCGAGTTGAAGACGAAACCCCATCTAAAAGAAAACGCAGCAGTCAAAAAGACGGGGAGGGGGGTGACAGCCCTAGCAGGAGCCAACCTTTTGGTCGAAAAAGGGGAGCACTTCGGAAGAGATCCCTTGGCATCCCGGTTTCGCACTTTGTGCGTCACCGTGGCCCAGGGAGATTTAGGAAACTGCAAAGGTGCGATACCGAAAGCTCGATCACACCCGAAGCCGAAAAAGAACAAGTGGAAGAAGAAGGTACCCGCCGAAGCAACCAGCTTAGAAAAAAACGAGTTACCTTCCGAATCCTCTTCCTCTTTGAAGCCGAAGGTGGAGATCGAGAATTCACGACGGGAAATGGGCGGTGGCGACATTGCAGGGCATTGTGACCGGGAAAGCCTGGTTTCTATAAAACAGTCACCGTATCCTTTTCCATTACAGGATTACGAAAAACCATCCCCTCTTCACAGCATAAATGCTCAGGTATCAGCCCCTTCTTCCGTTTCCATGTCAGTTGCGAGAGAGGGATGTTCGTCTTTAATGTCAACCGGGTCCGGCCTTTTGGTGGGACCACCCCCGGTCTTCGCTCGGATCTCTCTAGTAATTTAAACTCAGGCCCAGGTGTGGACTCACGATCAGCAGCCCGAGCTCTGCTCTTCTGCTGCCCACCGGATGCTTAGAAGAGATCTATGTTAAACTCTAATGCCTCCTTCAGACCACAAGTGCTGGAATTGTCATGAAATGGGACACGATTTCAATCACTGCTTATTCTAGAAAGGAATTTTCTGCTTTTATTGCGGAAAGTCGGAGGTAAGGATGAGCCGATGCCCGAGATTTGTGTCTGGGTGTAGGCTGAATGACGGGAACCTTTATTCCCAACAAGAACAGGGCAACCGGTCTCTTCGTCATCCCACCCTTACGTCACCATTTCGATTATTGGTGGATCCTCCTCAACAGATAGTATCCTCTTTTGGAATTAGCTCTAGATCAGCAGCGGGTGAACAGTCGGGAGACAGATTGACACTGGATTCAGACCATCCTCTCATCCAGACCTTGGTGGACGCCATTCTAAATCTATTTTATTCTAAATCCATTCTAAATCGTGTTGGTTTTGAGGAAATTCTTGGTGCAGTTTCGCTTTAGTGGACTTAGGCTATTTTTGTGTAAGTTTACTGTAGCTCTTTAGGCGCTAATTATTTTTAAGCTGTTTTTGTGTAATATTTAGAATCTATAGTTAGTTATAAACCTTTTCGTGATTAGCGGCCTAATTGTTAAATTAGTTAGGGACACTAAGCGTTCCAATATGGGGGGGGGGGGGGGGGGGGTGAAAAGTCGGTTTGAGTGTAAAACACTTTGGGCCGGATAATATTAAGAGAGGGTACTCGGGGTGTATATCTAGTGAGACCGATTACGTCTAAATGACACGATGTATTTTAGTTCGGTAGAACTATCATAACTTGCAGCATCCCTTCTTCAGAAGGGAGTCCAATGAATGGCATACTGAAAAAATCATCATTTTATTTTGCGTTATAAATCGTGTGTCTGGTAAACAATAGACTGTAAACCACAAATTTCGTTGTGTTGTTTTGTTCTATTTGGTTTCTCATGCTTATTTTTTGTTTCTTAAAGTCTGTTTATTTCTTTTTTTCTGACGCATAACTTTATGCAATACCTCTTTAAAGACACACCGAATGAGATTAAAATTCATGAAAAATCTACATAATTACACTCGAAAACTTGAGCAACAATCTGGAGGTCGGCTTGGTGACGCCTGCTGGTGTTGGAATCCCGCTGATCACTTTGAGAGGGGGTGTTGTAACGTCGTGATCACCCACCGATTATGGATCCTCACCTAGCTTGAGTAAATTAATATCATTTGTTTAAACACTCAGACCGTTATTATATGATGGCTGACACGAGCTCAAAAATCCAATTATTTAAGGAGTGAGTATGGAAAATTTGAGTACGTTGAATGCGTGTGTATAAAATAAAGTTTATTTATTGTTCACAGCTTATCATTTCTAGAAGAGGGACTCTACATATAAAATATTTCATGTAAAATTGAGGTTAAATTAAGTAACTGAGAAATGGAATGGAAGCTTCTAATGTGTCCCCTAAGGGGATTTTTCTTGCACCTTCTTCCCTATTCTTTTACACACTCCACACGCTTCCTTGAGGGGTGAGGGGGACCTACAGTTTAAGGAGGGTTTCGAACCACCAAGAGCAACAGTTTTAAGTACTTAGAGAAAACCTTTTTCTCTGGAGGTACCGGTCCCACGACTCTTCGGAGATAAACAACTCCCTTGCTAGACTAGTGTTCATCGCATGGGCCGCCGAGCTCTTCCAGAGTGCGAGGCGGGAATCGAACCCGCATGCAAACGGAGTGGGTCCAAAGCCTACGCTTTAGCGACCACGACCATCGTCCCACTTAAGTACCTGAGGATAGGTTAAGAAAACCTGATGTCGTACTCTGGATCCGAGAATCTCCGAGTCGTGCGACCCGGAAAATCCAGCAGGGAATAACAGTGCTATCACCCACATTATACCACCATGTACCGCACCACCTATTCACAGGCGCTGTCACTTTAGCACCAAGGGTCCCGTCACGATACAAACGATCAACTACAAATAGTCCGAGCATGGAGATGGAAGTACACGACCATGATGGATCTGATACTACAACATTTAGATGTCGGCCAGCCGGCTTCCCACATACCGAACTGACCGAATCCCTTCCACTAGAGATTTGAAAACCGGACGGAGACTGAGACGCGAGCGGGAAAAAGCAGGCAAGACAGTGGATTCTTGGGTACAGGTAGGCGTTCGCTCTTCTTTTCCTCCAGTGCCATGTAGGCTTTCTTTGAAGTCTAATGATGTGGTACGTTTAGAAGGAAATTGTACTTTGGAGGAGCGCGTCTCCTCGTTGTAAAGTTAAATTCCTTTGTTTGGGTTTATGTCTTTTCGCCATTTTAAATTTGAGGATATTATGTTAATGAGGTAAACATTGAGAAACGCAGCTTCGCGTTACAGATTTTATTCATGAAAGTAAACCTGAAGTTTCTGTGATTAGATATTAAGCTTCTTTGAGTGTTTTTAGTGTATAATTTTGTATCTCTCTTTTGTGTGATCATGTATGTTCGAAGACAAATTGTATCATCACGTCAGCGTAGTTCGAGTCTGTAGCCACACCCTATCTACGTTTGTGTCTTCGAACTAGGGACCTTCTGGTCCTATTCTATGTAATATATTAAATAATTTGATTTATTACAAATCTTCAACTTAAAATAAATTTCACTTGTTTATTTCTTCCGTAAAGTTGAGTACGTAGCCTTTTTCTCGACCCAACGAATTCCCTTTCCCTGAGCTAAAGACTTTATTTGTTTATCCGTTTGTTTAAATTTCAGTTTTTTTCCTTTGAGAAAACTAATTTATATTATAGAATTTAATTAAGTAATATTTGGAGTGACACCGGATGAGTGTCTGGCGTCTGACCAATCTTCTACTGAGCAAGCAGGTAATTATGAAATAAATTAGCCCTCTTTCTCTTTTCTTCTTTAGTTTCTACGTTGACGTAGCCATTTTGTAGCGATGCCCCTAGCTTTATGTCCCATAAGGCTGAGAAAGTCGATATAAATTTTGGTCGTTATAACTTTTTGCGGGGATTTATTTTACAAATACTTTATATTGAAAACCAATAAAGATAGGAAACCGTTTATGGCTTCTCATGTGTAGTTTTGTGATGAAAATGTAGTGCAATAATTAAATTTATGATAAAATAATTGTTGCGCAATAAATATCATTTCAAATATTTCCAACTTTAATCAGTGTGGTTGCGTATTCCGGCAAAGCGGGACAAGTATTAGGAGAAAAAATACCATTTCAATCACAATAACAGTAACCCTATGTTCAAAATTATATTTTTAGCGTTTCAATGATTTTATCATAAATTTATTGGTAATGTCCACCTCTTGGGAACGTTTCACTGACAGCTGAAGAAAACACACTATTATTGTTTCTTTTAATGACAACAATGTATCATAAAACATAAAAGATAAGTAAAAATGGATGTAATGTCGAGCTTAAATAGTGCATATACTACACCAAAATATGGTATCCGTATTATAAACTGTTAGTAATTTTAATATATCTCTTACGGTTCACATGATATTTTATTGACAATAACTAAAATTACAGTAAGTCCTCTTTGGAATTTTTTCTAGTAGAACGTTGCTAGAATCTTCCAAAAAGGTGGATATTTTATACGTCCAGCTGACGTTCTAAAAGAGCCCAAAGAAGAACACAAGGACGTTGGAGGATCGTTCTTTGCTATTAGGGTACCACCCCTAATCCTTATACACTCTACTTTATATAATTTGAGGTAACTGTAATGTAATTAATCTTAAGGCGGTCACCCCGTGTACCCGGTTGAAAAAATCGAGTTTTTTTTTGTTGCCTAGATTTATTCCTACACGTGTTTAGAATATGATGTTGAAGACATATTTCAAGATTCAAGGTCATTGGAAAGTTACTGCGGTTAAAACTACTAGGTTTACTGCATTGTCTAAAGCGTTCTTGAACTTTCAAATGCATTTTTCTCGAAACAACGTTTTTTGAATTGGTCGGCATGATATCTCAAAAAGGGTTTGACCGATTGCTTTGAAATTTGTAGGGCAGATTCAGCACATGTGTACGCATCGCCTGAACTAGAGTAATTGAAAAATTCCAAGCCGTTTTCTTTTTTCGTTAGGAAACAATCGAAAAAAATAATGAAATTTGAAGAAAAAAACTTCAAAACCGTGTCAATTACTGAATTTTCAATATTTTCAAAATATCCTAGTTCTGTCGATGGCCACAGCTTTACAGATTAAAATGCCGTTTGGTTTCAAACGTAGAATAAGGGATAAACCTTAACTGTAATTAAATTTTTGTTTTTACTTTCAATCTTAAGTTCACTAAAATTAATCCGTTAAATACTTCTTCACCACAGAAATATTTCGCTTGTTAATAATTCAAATGAATCTTCAATTCTGTTGAATAATAATTTAATTAATCTTTCTCTATCCAACTTTTATTTAACTTTAATTTATTTTTTGTTTCTTTTAACATAAATTTCAATCAATTTGATCATTTGACTAAGTTTTCACCTCTGCACCCAGAAAAAAATTTACTTGAATTAAACAATTCGTTTCTTAAAAAAATGTTTTTTTTTTATTCAAGGAAATTTTCAATTCGAGGAAATATTTCATTAATTAAACAAAAATTTTTTTCTTTATCTATGGTGAACAGTCAATTGTAACATTAATGCATACATATATATACACGCTTGATTAACTTGTCTGCTAAAAAATTCATAGCAAACAAGATTTTTAACATAAATTTTTTCTCTTTTTGAAATGAGTTTTTTAATGATACTCCCTTATATAATTTCTAAGAGAGGATTTATGTTTAAAATGCATTAGACATCTATCGCATATCTTAGTGCGGTTTATGCTTTCTGAAATCCATGATCACTGCAATGGAGATAAATTTCGAATTCACGCAAAATCATAAACAATATTTTCATCGTTTGGATCTTCTAAATCTTTTTCAACACTAATGTGACTGTTTGGATCTCCCAACTTTTCTTTAAGGCGTAACACCCATGTAGATCCTTGTTTTTGAAGGTCGTTTTTGGAATTTTTTTCCAAAGAAACGTTATATTTGATGCAAAATCTAATTAGATGACTTTATTATACATGTTTTGAAGTGAATAAATTAATTTTTACAAAATATTTAAAAGTAAAATGGCGCCTCTACAGAGTTATAAGCATCAGAGGAATTTTGAGAGAGGCCTCCACTACCACCAACTTTTCGTCGTCGCTAATGATCGGAAACACAAAAATTAAGTTTTTCCTTGATGTTTGAACTAAAAACAAGGGAAGTATGTATGAATTTTAAAAATATCACATTTAAAAATTGGCGGAAGAATTCTTCTACCTAGTGGTGAATCAACAGTCATGAAGTCGCGTAACGTTCCATCTACTAATTCCAAAGGATACCTTGCCGCCATTAGAGCTTCATCCCAAATAAAAATATCTACTTCTCGTAAGTATTAAGAATCTTCAGATTGAGTTTTCATACGGGAGATCGGATGGACAGACAGACAGACGCTATCGTAAAAACTTGATTTTCGAATTCAGGGGGTCTTGAAACGTGGAGATCCGTTAAAAACTGTGATGTCAAATTTTCGACAATTGTAATACCCAATTATAAATGATGAGAATGTAAAAAACATTAGAAAAATGTACAACGACAATAAAAAGATCAAAAAGATGTACAATGATCAAATTATTATGTTTTTATTAAATAATTACTAAATATTTATTATCTAATTTTAATAGACCGCGTTAGATTTGTTAGCTTATGTCGAGAACATTAAAAAAAGATAGAAAAAATCGGTTAATAACTTCAAAAGTTATTGCACATTTAGTCTGCTGTAAAGTGGTCCAGTAATGGATTTTCGCGGAAAAATTAAGCTAGAGGTCGTAATTTTTGGTTGACTTAAAGTTAAAAATATACAATCCGGATAAAATTCCGCATCAATCCCTTGAGGCCGCATTTCAATTTGCATTTTGTGTTAAATGCTATGTTATTAAACAATTCGAAAAATTAGGATTTTCAAATATATAATTTTTTATCTTCGTATAAACCAGCAAAGTACAACACAAATTAATAGAAATTGATACAAAGACACAAATAAAATAATAATAAATTATTGCAGCAAAAATACCACTTTTATAAACAAATTTTATGAACAAAAATACATTTATACAACTTTTATAGGATCAAATATTTTCTTTTCATGTATGTATGTATGTATGTATGTATTTAATCTCTTCCTTTTACGGGTTTGAGGGCCTCCGCTCCCTATACACACATTTACAATTCCATCTTTAGTCTAACTTAACTACTACTAATATTCTACTATTTTGCATTACTTAGTGCAAACAATAGTGATAATAATTCTAAAAATGAGCAGTCTGCCAGGGCTTTCGCTTCCTTTTACCATAAAAATGCATTTTCCACGATATTGCAATCAATTTTTGCCTTTTACTGTCCTTTTTCAGGATTACCTGTTTGGTTCTGCCCTAATAACTTGCTTTCCCTGACTTTTTTCCAATTTTTCATCTACATTACTCCCTGTCCATTACCATACAAAATACATCTTACACGCTCATCTTTCTCTCTTCCTCTCCTGTACATCTCTCTAATACATGTGCCCATGACTCGATTTCGTATCCGCATACTCTACATAAATTCTCCTCTTCATTCATCCAATACCTGCATCCTCTCACTCCTTCTCCGATTCTAATCCGTAAAACCCTACTCCATTTTTCTTTTTTTTTATCTTTTACAGATATTCTGGTTCCGTCAACCCTTTGACCATTATATACCATCTATTGTACCTTGAATATACAATCTTTGTCCATTCTACTGTTCTTTGTTTTGCTATTAGCTCTAACTCTGTTTCCTGCAACCCCATGACCCCTTCTTGTATAATACAAACCCTTCTCATTTTTTCCTTGCTTCTTCCCATTTTGAATTTTCCAAATCGCCTCGCCTCATTATTACGAATTTCGCCCAAACATGTTTGTATTATTCTGCTTCCTTCTCCCCTTTTTAGCTTCTCTTCAAACCTTCAGACTCTCTTAATTTTTCTAGTAACCATTTTTCCCTCCCTAATTCTTCCCTTAACATGTATTCTGGGCAACTCCAGCTACACTCTACCTCCCAAACCAATGCATTAAAAAACCAGATCCTCATTCTCCAATCTTCCATGAACCTTCTCTTTCCTATACCCCATACTTGGCCCCTCATTTTACTCGCACATTCAATTCTTTTCCTCATCTGCAGCTCGTTTCCCCCTTCAGCCTCAAACCAAAAGCCCTGGTAACAGAATACCTCTACAATTTCCACCAGCATATTAAATAGTAACGGACTCAACGGGCATTCTTTCCTTAGACTTCTTCCTGTCCAGAAAACCTACCTATTCTTTTCTATAATCACCCTAATCATGGTTTCAATTAAAATTTCTTTATCCTGTTCACCAACTTCTCCTTTACACCCTTCTCATTCATTGCCTGCGGTAGTACTTTTCCGTTCACGGAGTCAAATGCTACTTTGAACTCTATGAACAATGAGTCCTGTTTCCCTTTCCTTTTCCCTAAATTTCTGTTAATTAAGTAGTTAAGGGGGGAGATACCTTTAGAAAGGGTATCGCCTACCTCTTGCCCCCCTTTCCCAGGAACTATTTTTCCTACTCCTAACCACAAAAACTTCGCACGCTTCAAATTTTGATTTCAAAACAATTACTTTCACCCTTCACACCTTTGCCTTTACTCACCCTTTTTCAGTTGCAAGGGAACTCCGAAAAAATTATTTTTCAGCAGCTAGTCTTGCAAACAAATAATTTTTTCCTGTAAGAACACACGAATACAATGCAATATTTGATATAAATTGTTAATACCAAAGACTAAAACGTGAAACTTCTATCCTTAGAAGTGGCATGGGGCGCGGAAAAAATTCGAATTATCGAATAATTCAGTCTTCAGGCGATATCTTAATACATAAAAAATCAGTAATAATAATTTAAGTTTTTACTCACAATCATAAATAGTAATGTATAATAATACATAATATTACAATAAATAAGACAAATAAAATAAATAAAAATGTTAGACTTTAAAGACATCTGCAGGTCAAAAATTATTCCTTGTTAAAATAATTTGGTGACCCTGCAAAGCACCGATTGAAATAAATATCTGTTCGTCTTATTAGCGTGTCTACTAGTCTATCGTCATAACCGCACGTTTTTGTGAACAGCTAAAGCAGTTTGTTGTCTTTTTCTGAACGCAGAAGCTCCTGCTTTCACAATAATCCTCAAGTGCATTTAATCTGTTGAATGTGAGGTCAGAATTATCACTCTGCTCTTGTACGAATTTTCCAACAGTATTAATCGCAGTTGCAGCATGCTTAGCTGCTACTGGTTCAGTTTCATCGCTCATGTCGCAATCGCCATCATTTTCTTCTGATTCCTGATGTTCTTTATAATTCACACTTTGAAGGATTTCAAGATCGCTAGGGTATTCAGCAACGAGTATATTGACATTAATGTCTGTGAAATTTTCGAAAGTTACATCTGTGTAGTCGATTTGATTTTTTACAGTAGACCATTCTGTAGGAAGATCTGCTTCGTCAATCATCTCACTCTCTGTTGGATAAGCTGGACAGCTGTCTGCAAACAAGAAAGGCTTTTCGTTGCTGACGATGCAATTTTGTATCCATTCCCTGAAGCCAGTTTTCGTATATGGAACTTGTCATTCACGATTTTTGGTTGTTTTCATAATTTACTGGTAGTGACTTTACTCCTTTAAACCAAAGTGGTTTATTACTTTTCCCCACAACTAGTAACTTTTTTTTCTGTACCACAGCCTTGAAATGATCGTGTCCAAGCTTTAAAGCAAAATCTTCAGCCTTTTCTCTGATTATTGAACCTGTAACAAAGTTTCACATTTTTTAGCATGACGTTTTCTACACTAAATTTTTGTTTCATTTTTGTATCAACAATATTTTAATAATGGATTATTAAAAATTATTTTTCTTTTAATATATGTTACAAACTATACTTACAGGATATTGAAATATTTTTGTCCCGAGCACTTTTCAACCATTCAGCTATGACTTTTTCTACGCCCGGAAAAGATTAGAGCTTAATGCGTTTTCGATCTGGTTGAAACGAAGAGTCTTCGAAAGCAGAGAAAATTTTCTCTTTGTTTTGAACAATAGTTGTTAATGTGTTTGCTTGTATTCCAAAAGTTGCCGCAGGGTCTTTCTTTTTATTTGCACCATTCTCAACTTCACGAATCTTTTTTATTTTGTCACTTAAAGTTAAAGTTTTATCATTCTTTCTCTCCATATTGTACGCAAAATTGTCAACTTTAGAATTCAGACGGCAAACTGAAACTGAGTATGTCGCAACATTACTTCCTACTATATATACTACTCTTGAAAACATACTGGACACAATGCTCAATTTTGATTGGCTATAACCATCTTAGAGACGGGGTACAAAGTTTTCCCACCTTTCAAAAATCCTCCAAACATGATCAACATAATAAGCAGAAAAGATCGAGAAATTACTTGACAAGCTATTGTGATTAATCGTTTTTCTCAAAACAATTAGTCATTCTCTGCATCTGCTCATTGTTGCCGGATTATGCCTAAAGCGGCCAGAATTCAGGTATACATTGTCTGTACATTCAGGCGGTTCGAAGTATAGAAGTTTCACTGTACTTATGCCTAATAAAATTTTTAATGTGAAATAACATTGTGGTTTATTCAAGGATGATTTTTCATGAAGAGAAAATATTCCAAGTTTAAAAATAAATAAAATAAAATTTGCCTATATGAGTGAAAGTTTTGCTTCAATAATTTATTCTTATGATACTTATGCCTGTGCATCAATTTATATTGATTTTTGTGGCACTCAACTATTTTACACGAAAATATCAAATAATACATTGTAAAATCCTATTTTTTCGAATTGTTTAATAAAATAACATTTAACAGAAGATGCAAATTGAAATTCGACATCGAGGGATTGATTTGGAATCTCTTCACCTTTTTTGAGTTTATGATTTTCAGAGTGTTAAGAATTGCTCGTATACAAAAACTTGTAGAATTCTATGAACGACTGAGTTCAACCGATTTATTAACCGATCTTTATGAACTTTTTTTTCATATTTTTAAAATTATATCAGGAAATTCGTTCAGTTAATTTAAATTTAATTGTATCAGGTAACATTGTTATTGTTAATATTGTAACAGGTCTCTGTTCGCGAGCGAAAGAAGTTTGTGTTGTAGAAAAAAATATTAATGTTTATAAAACCTTCTTGACGATAAATACAATACAAGGACAGGTCACTGTGAATAAATAACACAACAGAATTACATTAGTGTCAATAAAATTGCTTTAAACATCGAACTCGCTTATATTTTCTACATTTTCAAAACTGACATACAATCAAAATTGAATTTGTCTACAGAAGCGATGAGACAAGTTCTTAATTTAACATGCGGACGATGACTGACAGCAAAATGCGAAAGGTTCTACACACACACATACATAAAGAGTGTGACTCAAGATAAAAATTAGAAATATGGATAGAGAATTAAAATGATCATTTAATCTCGAATATTCCGCTCGTCTCGTTTGGACGAAATTATTTCAAAGAATACAACGAAAATAAATAAATTGATAAGTGCATAGCAGAAGATTAATAAATTGATAACTGCATAACAGAAGATAAAAAAATTGATAACTGCATACCAAAAATTATGCCCAAAAACTACTAAGCATCCTTTATAGCTCTCGGAAGGAGACACAATTTCACGATTGGCCTTTTGAGAACACCAGTTTTTGTTCGAAAAGACACTACAAGAACATGGTTATTGGATTCTGGATGAAGGTGAATGACGCGTCCACGAGCCACACTTGGGAGGGGGCAAGTTCTCAACACGAATGCGGACCAAGTCAGCACTCTCAAGACATGGGTATAGTGCTCTCCATTTAGAGCGAGGTTGCGGTTCCTTGAGATAGTCTGATGTCCAACGTTGCCAGAAATGCTTTTTCATTTGCTGCAAAAATTGTGAACGAGAGAGACGATTTGTAGGAACATAAAGCAAGGTCGGCTCTGGAATGTGATTTAGCGACTTGCTGATTAAAAAGTGTCCTGGCGTCAAAGCCATATAATCCTCAGGTTAATTGGTCATGGTCTGCAGCGGGTAAGAGTTAAAGCAAGCTTTGACCTGTGTGAGGAAGGTATCCATTTCCTCAAAGGTCAAGGTTATGTCTCCGATCACTCGCTTGAGATGATGTTTAGCTGACTTGGCGGCTGCTTCCCAAATACCTCCAAAATGAGGTGCTCCTGGCGGATTGAATCACCACTTAGTTTCGTCTGATGCAATGATTAAGCGATCAATTGAGATTCTTTAAAAGTCTCAGCGAAGAGGAATCGAAGCTCAGAGTCAGCTCCAATAAAATTGGTTTCCTGGTCACTGGAGAGTGTCGCACAGACCTCGACGAGGTAGATGTAAAGCGTCGGAAGCCAGGTAAGAAGCCTTCAGAGTGTAGAAACATATAAAAACTGCGATGTAGCCCTGGTATGATTTATGCCCACGATGTTTCGTCGTTCGAAGATAGACACGTCCAGCATAGTCCATACCTGAATAAAGAAAAGCTCGGGCGGGTGTAAAACGAATGTCTGGTAAGTCTGCCATAAGCTGCTGTCACATTACAGCTCGATGTCAAAGGCATGGTAGAGACATGTGAACAAAAGCTCGAACAACTTAAGCGACCGTGGAGACATCGCTTATGTTCATGAGCGATCATCAGTGTAGTCAAAGTTGATTCTGGTGATAGGATGAGAGGATGTTTTTCATCTGGACTGAGGAATGAGTGCTTAAGTCGACCCCCCACGCGAATCAATTGAGTGGCATCGAGGAATGGAGTCAACAGCCAATTTGCTTTTAGGTGAGATAGTAGTCTTGGGTTTTAATGCCTTGAATTCGGATATAAAATAATGACACTGTTTATAACGAATCCATCCCAAACAAGCTGATTGAAGTTCCAAAGGAGACAAGATCACTGGCTAGAATTTAAATGGCTGACGACGAAATCGCATGAATCGTAGCAACCATGATGTAGATCTGAGAAGTTTGTCCATTGTGAAATATCGATGTAGAAGCACACTGTAAAAAATAAAACAATTCTACCACTTAGAATGGTAAAATTACCAACAAAAAATCGGTGCAATTTTACTACTCTGATTATAGGGTGAATGCCACTTGCATACTAGAAGTTCCAAACAATCTTGTAAATTTACCACTTTTATACTGACAATATGGCAAAGCTTTGTAAATTACAGTTTCTGCTTGTGAATCTGTGACTTTCAGAGTAGGTAATAAATGGACTTACTTTCAGAGTGTTGAATTTGTTGACGCTGGTAAAAGTATAGAAACTGTTAAAAATTTCTTTCCTTCAACGTAATCTCAAGTCGTTAAATTCGATAATTGATAATGCGGCATACTTGCACAGCTCTGAACGTAGTATAAGTACAAGTAATAGTAAAGTTTTAAAGTTGCGGAAAATAATTTAAAAACTGGTAGAAACAAAATTATCTGTAAAAGATGTTGTTTCAGAACGGTATAAATTATGGAAAGATTTATTTGCAAAATTGATAAAAAATGTTAAAAAATATCAAATTATCATTATTCACATTTCTCATGTAGATGCTAAAGTTAACATGTTGAATAAAAACACGTTTATTTTTGGTTAGAATACCATCATCTAAAATTCATTATGCAATTGTAATTTTACAGAATCTGTCTGAAATTTAAATAACCTAAAAGTTAATTTCCATACTGAAAGTGGATATTCGTTATTGTCAGTGAAAACGTTACTTTGGGAGTAGGTAATTATCGGACCTACGCTGAACGTGGTAAAATTACCAGAAATTTTTTTACAGTGCACCCACATTATTGGAACAGCTCTTGCTGTGTGAACCTTTAAGGTTCGCTCTTCCATATCCATTTCCTGGTCTTGTGAAGGAAGGTACCCTCGCCAACAAGAGGGAGCAGGTAGCCAATCAGGACCAGTCCACTACAGTAAAAACGAAGTCAGATCAATCGAACCTGAAGAACCGCTCCACACAACTCCAGGCGCTGTAATGACACCTGCTTCAAAGGACCAACCTTGTTTTTCGAAGTTAAGAGGCAATGAGAAAATTCTCCAGACACTGAAATTGACAATAGGTAGTTCATTCCAGCATATGTTCTTTCCGAAGCGTCACAGAAACTGTGAAGCTCATAAGTCACTGAAGTAGAACGGAATTGAATCTAACGTGGAACTTTAATGCTGACAATATCTTGAAGACTAGCTCTGTAGTCTAACCACAACTTGCAAGTGTCCTCGGGCAAATGATCTTCCATTGAGATCTTTAAAAGCCATAGAGTCTGAATGAAGATCTTGGTTGTTACGAGTACAATGACCGGACTCAGCCAACCCAATAGATCGAAGAGTTGCGCTATTTCGCTAAGAACTGAGCGCTTGGGAATGGCATCTGAAGTAGATGGTACATCTATCTTGAAGATAAAGATATCTCTTTCAGGAAGCCAGATCACACCCAGAATATGAAACGATTGCTGAGGTTGCAGATTAAGAGGCTGTGAAGAAGCTCAAAGGTCAAGTAGTATCGTCGCAATCAATTCAGAATCGTTCGACGTCTATTTTCGAAGCGGGAAGCCACTCGCCGTGCAGAGTTGATGGAGTTAATTCTGAAGACAGATGGCTTCATCCATGCTAACAGCTCCGGTGATGACGTCATCCACGTAGGTCCCTCGGTGAATAGATGATGCAGTTAAAGGATATTTATCACCCTCATCAAAAGCAAGTTGCTGAAGATAACGAAGTTCTAAAAAAGGAGTCCATCAACTTTTGAAGAATTGGTTGGTCCAGTGTAAAGGCATTCATCGAGAGAAAATCCTTTTTCTGTACGCTAAGATCAATTGAAGACCACTCAAAGTTTTGTTTTAGAGCTTGTCTCGCACAAACCTCGATGATTTGGCAGAAAGAAAGAATGAGATGACTCCTGAAGAAGTGATGATTTAGTGGTTAAAACCATGTGACTAAGGTTTTGATATTCCTGTAGAAAACGAGTATAGGCTTTTCAGAGGGAAGAGTTGCGTTCGAGGTGACGCTCCATACGATGAAGCATTCGTAGAGGTGAACGATAGGAATTTCCAAATGCATTGACCTTGCCCTTAATTGTAAGAAGAACTACGAATCGCCCCTCAGAATTGTGTCAGTGACATGAAACGACAAAATCCTCACATTCTTGTTCTCCCGATGTCAAGATCATTCTTGAAGGAATCTCCTGATCCTCCCAGAATTTTTGAAGATCGAAGGTCACATTGTGCAACACGGAGATGTGCATGCCGACAGATGTTGCTGACTCAATTGTTGAATCTATGGACGCATTTCCCAGAGTTTTTCCGGATAGGGTCCACCCGAAATCAGTCTCCTGAGCAACAGGAGCTATAGGAGGCACTTTACGAATGTTTGGAAGAATAAGATATGGAACGCAATCTGCTGCAATGCTAATTTCAAGAACATTCTTAATTCTGAAGTCTGGATCAGCCAAGCGTAGTCCTGAAAGGTGAGGCCAATTTTCACTATTTTCGAAACGTTGAACATATGAAGAAAGCTTTGTAAGAACAAGAGCATCAATGTGATGTTCAAAGTCGGAGTCGAAGTGTGGAGCTAGAACACATGAAACTAATCCATGAGTAGAAGTAGGACGATTAGTCTCCACGGATAGAAGACCCGCTTCACTGCTGGCATGAGGCAGTTTAAGCCGTTGAGCTAGCGACTCTGAATCGAGAGAAACTTCGGATCCCTAATCCAACAGGGCTCGAACCAGGGCCGAAGAACCGTTGCTTGCCCTGACTCGCAGGATAGCTGTCGTTAACAAACCTTTAGCTCTAGGGCTAATGACATGATGCACCAGTTGATGATTCACAGCCTGTGAGTCCAGATAAAGCATGGTATGATGCTTTTGCTCACAGAGTCGACACGTTCTCGCTGACGAACAATCGCTGAAACTAATGCTGACGTGAACAGTTGAGGCAAAATTTCTTCCTTGCAGCAAATTCACTTCATTAAGTTGCAGTCATGAGTCGAAATAGGGTTGTTTCCAAAGTCAGATATCATTTTTCCAAGAAATGGATCGTATAGTTTATAAAATTTTAATTTTAAAAACGCGCAAAAAATATTTTTTACATACTGTTTACTATTTTAAATTTATTGTTGAAATATGAATTTTTTATCACGTTGTCAATTGGAGGGCCCCTTTAACGTTAAAGGGGTAGGACTTCTTACCAATCACAGCTCATGTGTCAATGATTCTCAAATATCTTTTTGTGTGCCGCTGTTTTGTTTTGGTTATATGCGTATCGAAAATAGAAGTCGCAAAATATTACCGGAAATAGATATATTTATGGTATGTGTAAAGAATTAATTGAAAAAGTACTTAAATGACATGTTTACTGAACAATTCGTAAATATTTATGATTTTAACATGTGTTAATAATTGTACTTACTGTTTTTCTTCAACGTACTACTGACTCTTAAGCCAAATATAATAACAGGATAACTTTTTTTTGACACATAACCCTTAACAAATAAAGCTATCAAATCAAAATAGTCAAAATTGACAGCAGACCGTGACTAACCTCTTCTTCATGATTTTTGTTAGTTTTCATAGTTTTTATTAAAGCCACGTCGTTACATTGATAGATAATTATGAGAACCTCTGAGTCACGTGACAGCCACGTGACACCAAGTTGAATAAGTGTTTTACCGCCTTCAATTTTTAATCATTTTTTTCTATGGAACGACTCCACAGAAGAAAAAGTTATAACGCACCTTCGGTTCGGATTAAAATTATGCATTAAAAAATTATTTTATTGAAAATCGCGAAACAGCCCTATTTAGGGCAGTACATTAAAAAGTGTTTCTCTCCACAGTTATAGCATTTTCGAATTTTTTTATCACTCCCGTGAGATTGATCTGTTAAAAGATGTGAAAATCCAGCTGTGTTTTTAAAAAATCCTCTGTTCCATGATTTTTCTTAGATGATTGATTTCTTGAAGCAGACGATTCCCTAGCTAGTTCTGAATCAGCTTCAAGGATCTCCAATGTGCACACCTTGCTTTCAATAAAGGTGCGCAAGGATTCATACGTTGGAGATTCACTCGAGTCACCAAGTGAAGTGTGACAATCACGTCGTGTTCAAACATCTAAACATGAAGTAAAAAAAAAACAAGAAAGTGAGACCAACTATCAACCTCACATCCTAGTTTCATGAGAGCTATTAAATTCTCAACAGCTGTATTAACTAACCCCTTTAGATTCGCTGCTATTTCGTTCTTGAATGGATTCAAAGAAAAAAAGAAAGCTAAATGAGAATTGATAAGAATTCTCATGTTCTCATAACGCTGTTTTATAAGATTCCATGCTCTGTATGATAGTTCTCATTTGTTACCGATATGTTCTTGAGTAACTGTGCAGGTTCTCTAGAAAGATTAGTCTTCAAATGATGAAGCTTTAAAACATCCGATATTTGGGCGTTCCTATCAATCAAAGATTTAAATAGATCGGAGAAATTTGACCACTCGGTATAATCCCCTGAAAAGGTTGGTAAAACAAGGGCATCAACGTATTTTCCTTTAGCATCTTGGTGCCATTCCTCGACTTTGTCGTAGAATCTGTCATCAAAGTAAGGCAACCTTCCTTCTCGAGAAATTTTTGACAACTGAACGTGTTGTGCTTGAAATTTAGAAAAATTTGATTTAAGACTTTCTTATCGCGCTTTAAGCAAACCACGAGCGAGCTCCTTAGGTTCCGAATTAAAAGATTTCCGAATCCGTTCACCGAGTTGTACTTGTTCTAAGAGGCACACGTCGGCATACCACATTTTGAGAGACACGATTGTTTTTCGATTAAAATTGATAAAAAGAAGACCTGAATTAAAACTAATCAAGATAAAATGGTTAAGAGAATTTAAAAAGTTGTCCGCATTTGACATGAACTTGACACGTTCGAAAGTGTCTGTTCGAAGCGAAGAAACCTATCTGAAAAGACTTAATACGAATATCAAGTTCAATATTTCACGTGACAGTTCTGTGTGAGAAGTGACGTCACTAATCCGAATGCCTGAAATCCTGTAAATTAATTTTACGAAGGAAATTTATTAAGCGAATTAGTAAACTTGATTAAGAAACCAGTTTTAGTGTCACTTTATTTTATGGTAACACGCACTTGTTGTCAATAAAATTCACTCACAGAATTAGAAATTATTTTCATAGTTGATATCTTTTCATAACACGCGATTCTATAGGACATACGCGTGTACGTTCTTAGTTTAACGAGGGGACGACGACGATAGAATGGTGCGAAAGGTTCTACACGCACACACATACATAAAGAGTGTGACTCAGGATGAGAATAAGAAATATGGACAGAGAATAAAAATTATCATTCAATCTCGAACAGTCTCAATCTAATAACAATGAAAGGGTCATTCGTGATTGATAAACAAAAGTAGTCACATGCTCGCAACGGGGAGCCTGCCTCGGAGCCTACCGAGTTACAAGGCCAGGGGTGGCATTCCCTTACCGCCGGGTAGCCACCCTACCCGGTGCCGGACTTTGGGAAATGCTGCTCTAGAGCTCCGAAATTTTTTGCATTATCTTATTACATGTATCACGTCATGAGGTATCCCCATTGATCGTATTGCACCAAAGCAAATACAACAATACACTTTTATTTTTAAAATCTTAAACATATTATTATAACATTCTCAGTATAGAACGTACCACCAAAGAGAGAATCCTCAACATATACATTATTACTGTTTCTACTTTGAAAATTTATTAATAACAATTTTAATAATGCAGCTGAAAAATAAACGGAGTGAAAAATGCAAAAAAATGCAAATCTACGAAGATATTATTTTTTACATCTCCAATAAAAAAACAATAATGATGATGAGTCTTGGTAATATAGAAAATATCTATTTTTATAATAACATAATCTAATCAGCTACATGTACACCACTAACTATAAAACAAGATGCATTCTATTGTAATCATACCTCGCCTAAAACACAAAACAGCATTATTCTTGCCTATTCTTCCTTCATTCTGTCTGTTTTGTTATTTGAAAGATCAAACAGAATATCATACTTACCTTTAATAAACTTACAACTGAACATCCGAATCTTTTGCGCACTAAAAAAGACAGACCATAGACACTTGAAATTAAAAATCTGAGAATTCTTGCGATCAAAAAAAAATAAATAAAAAAACGTCTTAAAATACTCAAAATCAATGCATTATAACACTTTTCGTTTAACCCTCCGCCGTCCATGTAGGTCATATGTGACCCAGGCGATTTTTCGAGGTCGAATTTTATCGAGAAGAAACAAGTTGACGCATCATTCTTTCCCCTTAAAAAAGTTGCCTCATATATATGGGGCCAGAATGGACTAAGCCGCATAAGTGTCGCGCTTTTCGGCTACGAATGAAATTTGTGTAAAAATGCATTTTAGGCACTTTTTAAAAAAAAACTTATAAGAGCGGAAAAATCGATGATGAATCTTAGAAGCCAGAAGTAGTTGTTTTTTATAAAAAAAAAACTAAAGGCGGCCCCGATACCTTCGACTCAGGTGCAAACATTATTTAGTTGCTTGTATTACAAAAAGATGGCCTTGACGATTGTTTTGCGGCATGCTGGATTAAGCAGCATCAATGCAGTCATTTTCTATACTTTAAAAGACAATGGTGCTAGGAACACCTCAAATAAACATGAATGTGAACACCGACATGCTCACACGCACATGACATAGATATGAAGCATTACAGGTTATAAGCTTTTCAAGGTCGGTAAGGTAGGTCTCGTGGTCCAGAACACCCTGATGGAGTTATGTGCATAATGACGCCATACTTGGCTCAATATCCGTCCTGTATAAGCGGCTCAATCTCCCTAGCTCAGTATTTCCCCTGTAAAGGTGGTTCAGTATCCATTTTGTAAAAGTGGGTTAAAGTCCCCCCGACTTATCTACTTCCTTCCATTGTTAATATAATACAGGCGTGCATGGAAATCCTCTGACGTCACACTGTGATGTTATCATGGCGCGAGAAAATTACGATTTTAAATTGCAATTTACATTTGTTTAAATTTATAAATAAATAAAACTACTTTTCCCCTTCAAAGGTATACTGTTATTATATTTTTCCCCTTCGACATAGAGTGGTTTCTAAAATTTTGGATGACTATTGTCAAATCCAAATTTCTTTGAATTTAAAATTGTTCAAATTCAAGTTTTCAATTTTTAATTATTTAATTTTGATCACTTTTTATTTTGTATACGACAATTTCAATTCCTCTGAATTTTAAGTGATCAAATCTTGAAGTATTAAATTTCTAAGGTTTTGGCATTGTACTATTTTTTAAATCTTTAATCTGAAGTCATGCAATTTCGTGATTCTGCAATTCAAAATAAAATCCTTTACTATGAAAAAATTGGTTTTATAAAGGATTTTTTTCATGGTAGGAAATAAAAATCCAGCCCTTTTCCTACGTAAGTGATTTAAAGTCAATCGATTTCTTGCAAAAGGGTTTGCTAATTCTTATCGATTACCGCAATTGATCATATATGTGAAAAAACTGTGGGTTTTATAAAGAGAGTTCATGTTTTCCTAAACCGGGAGAAATCACGAATGTTTACCGGAAGAAAGCCGGGAGACGAAAATTTCAAACATAAAGATCACCCTGCCAAAGATCGTCAAGAAATGTCATCCCCCTAGCGGATTTGGAACACAATCCAAATCATCCAAATTTTGTTACTTTTCGCGTTTTGGGGATAATTTCGGATGTGTTCCACGTTAGCTTGGATGATGAAACTTTCTGAGCGATATTTGGGAATCGAGTAAAATGACTTTATGCAAAAGATTTCAGACTTTTGACATAGTGTATTTTTCGAGTTCTTAAAAACGTAAACAATCCCTGATAGAGCCTAGAAGTTATATAAAAATATTCTCTACGATGCAGGTACGATAGAAAGTCTGGATAGTTTAGGATGTGGGAAGACTTGTAGACTACTTAAATATAGGTAACTTTCATAGTCGGAACGCCAGAGATAGTCACAAAAGTGATTTAAAAAAAACATCCATGTTTTGAACGAGCGACACAGAATCGAAGTAAAGCCATATTTGCTCCGAGTTACTTAGGGTTTAAATACATTGCCTTTAATTTAAGAAAATGTCTTTTAAGATACTTACCCTTAGATATACCTGGCAACCTCGACAAGCATCTTAGCGCTGACTTAAAGATATTTAAATCTAACTGTAATCTATTTGTCTCTAAGCGGGGGGAAAATTTGGCTTGTATATTGGTAAGCCTGGTATTTTCTGAAAGAAAGAGGACTGTTATTTCCCGACTAAATCCAAGTACCTTAATCCCCAAACTTCTACTGCGTAAAAAAGAATACTAAGTGTGAGGCTACGAAAAAGGGTAGTCTTAGTTTTCCAGGCATTAGATTTAGATGCAAATAAAATTCTTGAAACAGCAAGCAGCAATATTAGTAGCAAACATTGTTTTCACTAAATTTTATTGAAAAAAAGACGCGAATCGGATATTTTAACACCGAGATAGATTAATTCGCTCACTACTAACAGCTGAGTCTGCACGTAGAAGAATTTGTATTCACACGACCGACCTTTGTGGTAAACCATAACTTTTGATTTTGTTTCATTGACCGTTAAAAAATTACTCATACAGTATTGCGCGATAAGGTTAATTTTTGCTTGTGAGTCAGCCTAAGATTAAGCGAATATGAATATAGCGACATCATAAGCAAGCAGTATAACCTCACGTAAGTGTTCTATTGAAATTCTATGCATACCGTGATTTCTTAAATACTCTTCTAGATTATATATAAAAAGCGAATAGACATGTTAGCGTTATCATAAATTTTTTATGATTCGTAAGAGTTTAGTGGACATGCCTATCCTTAGAAGCTTTCTCCATAGGCGACAGTGGTTTAATGAGTAAAAATTATTCTGGAAATCTATATAAGAAGAAAATATTTGTCGTTTTGGGATAGACAAATGAATTTGAACTAAAGAATTTAAGGTAGACGTATGCTATATACAAAATCTTCCAGGCCTACTACCGGCCTGATTTTCTGAACAAATTTTTATCTTGTTAAACCACGCAGTCAACCTTGTCATCAGGATCTGAGATAAAATCTTATCAATACTATTTACACGCGCAATTTTCCGGTAATTATGAAAGATTTATCACCCTTTTCTGCTAGTACCACTCTTTTTCTCAGCCTAGATCTCGTTGAAGAGGCGCCCTAAGTATTGTACCCAATTTTTCGGAAGGTTTTTGAAAAATGTATTGGGAATCCCAAACGAACTCTTTCACCCATATACCGCATTTCCCCTTTTACTTCCACTTACCTCCCTTATCCCTTCCACCTTTTTTCCTGAACACCATAACTTTGGACATTTTTGCATTCAACTCTTAAGCTATTCTTATCAAGGTATCTTTTTAACGTTTTTATCATCTCCTTTAAGGCCTCCTCGATCTTTGCTAGCAGCACTGTATCATCTGCACACGCGAGTGACCATATTCTAACCCTTCCTACCCTAACTCCTCCTATCACTCTGGCTAATAGCTTACTTTCCATATCCGCCATTAAAATCTCAAAAAGCTTTGGGTTAAGCGGATACCCTTGCTTCAACCCCCTATCCATGCAGAAACCCTCCGAAATTTCCTCCTTTCTTCTCACTCTATTTTCACCCTATCTATCAGACTTTTCTAAAAAAAGCGCGTACACTTTCGAAACTTTCTTAGCTAATTCTCTATCCACCACATGGCGAACCACGTAAATATTGTCGATAGTGCTCTTGCTCTGCCTAAAACTTGCCTGTGTCTCTGGCAATATTCCTTTCTCCTCAACATCCTTCCGCAGCCTATCCACTAACACCATCGCGTAGGCTTTGTACGCCGTATTCATTAGAATAATCCCTGTATGATTTTCCATCCTCTCCCTATCACCTTATTTATTCAATGGCACGATTAACTCCGCCCTATTGGGAATCCCCCCCCCCCCCCCCCCTCCATACTTTTTTCACTAACCCACCATACCTTTTTTACTACACCCTTCAGTCTGTCCCTTAACTATTGTATGCTAAACAGCTATGTTTCTTTCGCTACCCCGTCCAGTACTGCTGCCTTAGAATTTTTCAACTTCTTTATCTACTTCTCTACCTCTTCGTCATTCAGCTCCTCCCCATATATCTCCCTCGTTCTTCTAATCCCTTTATCTATCTTCCATGAATCTGAAAACCGGAATGATTCTTTAAAAAATCTCCATTTCTCACTGCCTATCTTGTCACTTATTTCCACCCAACGTTTCCTAAACCTATTAAGTACCTTCCACACGTGCCCTTCTGTTTTAACACTTCTTAACTTCTCTTTCAGATTTTTCTCCTTTTCCTGCTTTTCTCTCTCTACACATGAACCTTAACTCTTTCCTCATTTCTACGTACTCCTTCCCTTTCGCAGTTCCTTCGTTCTACTTCTTTTACTTTCTTTTCACCTTCCTTTTCATCTTTTTTTACCATCCCTATCCCACCACGGCTTCTTAATTCGTTTATTCTTTCTAAGTACCTTCTTTTGCACACACACACACATTCTCTTGCAAATGCTCGCAGATCTCTTCCACCGACTCCCCTGCAAAGCTTACCTTTCTCAACTGCTCCTGCTACTTCTCTCTCGCCTCCCTCGTCCATGTCACCCCCTCCCCTAACGATCCTTCTACTCCACCTTGCCTTCCACTACCCTCTTCTTTTATCCACAATCATAATGGCCTTGCATATTCATGGTCACATAGTCTATCACTGATACCCCCCATCTTATTCACATACGTGTATTCTCCCTCTTTCTCCCCTGTTACTATAGCATTTTCCACCGCCCAGCCTCTTTCCAACATCCAGTCTCTTAGAATCTCTCCCTCCTTATTTATTATCTTATCCTTCAATTTCCTTTCAAAGCTCTCCCCTTCTCTGTAAAGACCCCCTTCTCCCAATTCTTGCATTAAAGTCCCCCCCCCCTACCCTCCTCTCTCTCTCTCGCTTAGTAAGTCTTTCATCCTTTCTTTAATCATTTCCATCGCATCCTTATTGTACACAGTCACAAACTTACATATCACTTTTTAGTCTCCTGGAGCCTCCACCTAATCCCCCTCGGCAACTTTGGCTCTACTTTACCTTAGGGCACTCCTGAGCCGCTAAAATCTATTTTTTTCGAAAACCCTATAACAGTCCTTTGCTGAATAAAGTATCGTATGCACGACTGGTAGAAAATCATAGTCTCGCTTTTTTACAGAACTTATCTCTTGCTCATTCTGCAAACATCACGTTCACCTATAAAGAGACACGTTCCAAAGATACTATACTTTTAGGTGCGGCAAGTGGCTGCGGACTTGAAGAGCAATATATATGTAGCAACTACTTCTGTGCGGTGCCTAGCCACTGCCCCGTTTCGTACCACCTTCCTCCACTCTTTCTCCATAGGTAAAAATATTGCTCTGCGGCTCTAAGAGCTATAATTTTTAATCTATTATCCTTGGCTCCTTGCAGCTCCTCCCTGCTTTCTTAAAACATGGATTAAGTAGAAGCAGGGATTCTAAAATGATTTACAAAATACAAAATTAATATAAAAAAAAAATTTTGCAACTGTGATCCTTATTTCATTTGTACGAAAAAATTAGTGACAATATTAAAGGTTTGTCATATAAATTAATTTTAATGCTAATTTTCTAATTGAATACATATTTTATTTTTCAGTTGATATTTCAAATTCCGGCGTATTAAATAAGAATAATATCAATGTTCCTTTAAAATGTATAAAGAAACATATATTAAATTTTCGTTTTCTTACAGCAATTTTTCATTAGTGAATTTGTTAAAAATTGATTAAATTGATTAAAAATTAATTACAAGCTTTAAAGGTTAAATGATTTGTAATCGAAACTTTAAAAACTAGGACATTTTATTTTAATTTAGAAGTACAGTCGAATTTGGATTTAGTGATTCTGGAATTAGTGTTTGCGAGAATTGACGCCACGCTGTGGGAATTGGTGAGCGGAGCTGAGGGGAGGTTACGGTTCTCACTCAGGTATGACAGAACAGAAGCGTTGCCGTAAAGCGCTGTACCCAAGCGGCCAGTGACTTCAACTTCGGCGTGTTAAGATAGTGAGTAAATAAGGAACGAGGTGACAGATTTCTGATTAGACAATTGATAAATTAAGACACGATTTATTAGTAGCAAACAAAAGTACAAAATACACAAAGATAAGATTCTAGAGAAGACATCTTGATCGAGACGAGCAACAAACTTAAACTGTCATGGTTACCATAGTGATTTGTAATTATAAACTATATGAACGTTTGATCATCACATATGAGTTACTTCAATAAAAGGTACTGCGCTTGCTCTAGCTTTGCGTAAGAGGGACACGGCGCGACTTAGTATTATTGCCATGTTAACAGCTCGTTATGTCGTCTTCCTCTTAAGCGTCCTAGCGTAAGCACAGTACGTCTACATGCCAATGTTGGGATCGCTGTTAACGGCCTACCTGTGTAACTGTGCTATTTCATTCCGATAGTTAACTCGAAGCGGGAGGCACACGCGTTTACAAAACGAGTAAGCACGGTGGCGAACTCACGTCGAGTAGCTGTGAGTCTCTGATACTTAAAGCCCATTAATGCCGATTAGACTGATTCACTGAACGGATAATTTCGTGTGGTCAAATGAGATTGTGTTTGATCTTGACAGAAGTGCTATCTGATACGTGAATATATATCGCGAAGTAGTATCTCGAAGTTATTGGAGCAATTTCAATGAAAAAGAGCATTGAATATCAATTCATTTTAGTTCAAAATTTTATGTTCCGGCTTAAAATCAATTATTTACTATAAAATTGGTTGTTAATATTTAATTGAAAATGAAATTTCTTCAGAATTGGTGGCGCTGTCGTTGGTTCTCGCCAACAGGCTATAAAATTCGACAAAAAAACAAAGAAGAAGTATTGGATAGGCATAGATGAAGAGTATGGTCGTTTCGAAACGAAAAGATAAAAAACCTGTTATTGAATCCCTACCTGATCTTCTTTGTCCATCTCACGTAGTAGTTAAAAAACTGAAATCAGGAAGTTATCGCTTGTATCAGTTTTAATTATCAAAATAAGTTTATTGGTATTATTTGAAGAAATTTAAAAAAAGATTCATGAAAATCGGTCAATATTTGCAGTAATAATGGAAAATAAGTTAATTATCAGTTTTCAATTTAATCTTGTGAGAAAATCTTACTAAAGCAGTTAGTAAAATACTTCGCTTGATAAAAATTATCATTTTAGTTTTGTGCACTTGAATTTCAAATAATGAACATTGAGATAAGATGAAGATATTCATATTTAATTTAGACAAAAAATCAAGTTAAAGATTTTTGTGGTAAATACGGGTAAAAATCACTTCGCGAGTTTCCAAGATCAAATCCAGGTTTTGAGAAAAGATATAAATTAAAAAGAAACACCGAAGTCAGGTAATGACTCCACGAACTTTTATTGCAGGTAGGCCTTCAATCTTTATATCATTTTCACTTTAGTTTTGTACATCTTTGCATGGTGCACAATTTTACCTGATTTATTTTCCTTTTCGTATTTTGGGCAGTTTTACCGCAAAGTAGAATTTTCGATTTTTCATTTTTTTTTTTTGTGAACAATATTGCATTATCGATGTTTCGAAAAAATGCAAAAAGTTGTTGCGATAATCTTGTACGGCTTTCAAACAGCAACGTTCTTATTATCGAAAGAAAGTCATAAGGATAAATCGATCGAGTTTCCGAGTCCAAAATTGTATTGTGTCATTTTTAATGCTGCTGTTTATGAATGAATCAAAAAGTACAAGTCAGATAAAACAGTGATTAATAACAAATTTGTACATCTTCTTGGGGTGCACAATTTTAGTCGATTAATTTTCTATTTTTTATCTTGCACAGTTTGACTACATAATTGCATTTTTTATTTTTCATCATTTTTGTGCAATAAAAACTTGAATTTTCGATTTTTCTAAAAAATTCAAAAACTTGTTACGATAATCTTGTATGGCTTTCAAAAATCAACGTTTTTCTTCTTTTGACTTTTTTCCATATCGAGCTTTGTGCTGCTTAACATTTTCAATTTTCTTTTTTTGCTATTTTTATAATGTTTTCACTCCTTTAACTTTCTTTAACAGTAGAGGAGAGTACTCGAATATGAGATATTCTCGTAATATGAGATAGCGGGGTATCTGCTAAACTAAGAGACCCACTCTGTTGGTTCTATCATTAACTTTTAGCCCTTGAAGAAAGAGTAATTTCGTGATATAGTCCATTTTTCATTGGGCTTCTAAAGATTATAGGCGAACTTTTTGTGAAATCAAGGGTTGTCGAATTCTTGGAAGGGAATTCCTTAAACCTTATTTATTATTCATTAAATATGTATTTAACAGTAAAGTTTGCCTTGGAGTCATGGGGATTGAATAACTAAGAAGGAAAATATCGATAGTGTTGAAGTTTTTCATTGTACAGGTCAGACATAGTAAGTGCATAGTTGCACGGTGTTGTTATCATAATATGAGATACCTGTGGTTTTTAAAACACTGGCTGCGCGGGGAAAATTGGTTACAAAAGTGTTTGTGACTACTGCAAAACTAAATATATCTAAATAGCAGTATATTTATACGTCGGAAACATAGAATAAAGTTTTTCATTAAAAATAATACGTAATTTTGCATTTTATTAGCTATTTCCTGGGATATCTCATATTATGAGAAAAGTTTGAAGAGTTTGGAAAAAGCACTATTTTACATTTTTTGTATTTTCAGCATAAAAGAAATTTTTAATAAAATTTTTTATTTGAGCTCCTTATGGAAAAATAAATTTCCTTTAAAATGACCTATATTACTTTAAAATTCAGTACATAGAATTCCGGAAATCACGCCAGAGTTGGTATCTCATATTTGGGTACTCTCCTCTACTATTTAATTGAATACTTATTATTTAGATTGAGGGAATAGTAAAAAGAAAATTCATCAAATAAAATTGTGACTTTCTTTCGATAAAAAGAACGTTCTTGTTTCAAAGCCGTACAAGATTATTGCAACAAATATTTCAATTTTTTCTAAACATCGACAGTGCAATCAAATCAATTTTTGGCAATGGCGTCTGTGCTCAATAAAAATTTTATGCATATGCATCATTTTGAGGTTTCGTCGTTTTTCATCTCTGCCTTTCCGATAATCTGGAAATTATTTATGAAATAAACTTTTTTGATTTGCTGCAAACAAGGTTAGTTCCGGGAGACTAGTTTCTATGTTTATTTGTAAGTCCAAAGTTTTTGTCGAAAAATATTATGTAGTTTTGAAGTAACGCTCGGGTGAATTATAACACACATAACCTAGAAATATACACGCGCGTTGTTAGCAATATCAAAAATTTTTTGATAAAAAAACACAAAAAATGTGTGCGGGAACGTATATTAGCATGTTCGCTATCACTTCCCAGATTTTGAAGGCAAAATATTTCTTATCCTAGATAAAAAGCCGGGGGAATCTGACACTGAAAAAATCGATACTATAGTATTTCCTAAGCGCTATGCAAATTAATCACATTTTGCTAAATTAAAACTTTTTAAAATTAACCTACAAAAAAGTGTGTGGGGACGTCCGTTAGCATGTTCGGTATCATTTCCCAAATTTTTAAGACAAAATATTTATTATTTTAGAAAAAAAGCCGGGGGAACCTAAAACTGCTGAAATCGACAATTTTCTAAGTATCACATGCCCTTAATTAATAAATGTTAATTGATTGCAAGTATTTTGACATTAAATATTAATAATTTTGTTTGGAGTGAATATATAATTATATATATATTACATTTGTAAACATTATATTACAAATAAAATTTCTAATTAAAACAAAAAACAAATTTTTAAAAAGTTCAATTTTTACTTTAAAAATAATTATTTTCGGCCAGCAATGGAATAGTCAATTTTCAATTACCAAAGTAATTTTTAAACAAAAAAAAAGAAATTTCCAACAAAACAGTTTTATTGTTTCATTAACTCTTAGTGACCACACTTCTGTGGAGTAACAAGCTGACCACACTAGGGTTCAAAGGACCCAGGCTACAAAAATATCTATAAAAAAACGAAAACTAAATAATTGAATATTTTTACTTGAAATTTTGTTTTGAGGAATGAATGACGGCAAAAAGCGAAAAAATAAATCATGTGTTTTTTCACTAAAAAGTTATAGTATCCAATAACTAATTGCGACCAGTCGGGGAGAATTAAACATTAAATATGAATATTTATCTGCATATTAACAACTTAATACTTAAGCCGTTTTAATGGAGAAGAACTGAAAAAGTCTTAAAAAAGTTACGTAACGTGAGATAAAGTGATAGTGTTGGAATAATTTTATATTAAAGGGATTATACATGATTATAATTACATTTATTGTCTGAACCTTCACATACACATAATAGAGCGCGCTTCGATGTAATAATTCATAAATTTTAGAAACGACCTAAATCGACTTGAGCCGTTTTTCTAGAGAGCGGCTCATATGTACCGAACTCACTATTCCCGTTTTCGCGAGGTCCAACAGCGCGCATGCGCCTTACCAGACCACCGGCTGCGAGACAATAAAAAGGACTCTTGGTCAGAGAACGGGCAGTTCATCGAGGGTAGCAGGCCAGTTCTACCGTTGTGCCTACGCTCGGCGAGCTGACTGGTCTCTCTACAACCCGGAGCACGTATGGTAGAGCGACCGGGACCCACAGTTCACGCGTGCCTGAACATTCCGCAGAGCACCCGGAGACCGAGGCGAATCATGACCGCCTGGAGCACCTACGGCCACGATTCACTAGGCTGGGGCGACATCAACCAGGGTAACCTATCTAACGTCTGCATCTTCCCCCGACATCCCCCCCCCCCTCATCACTTAGACACCTCCTATATCAATTCCTGGTGAAGTCCCCCAACATGCGACCACATGGCGCTACTAGGGCCCTATGTCGGGCAAAGGGTTCCGCCCTGGGCCAACAAGTAGCCACCCGGACCGAACCGAAGGCACCAGAACGACTTACCGTCACGCACACCCTGTACCACACCAGACCACCTTTTCCCTTGACAAGCACACCCTGTCATTGACAAGCATACGATTGATTCCGACCGCTTCTTCTCTGTCACGCATGCTCACGGCTTTCTTAAACATTGTTCTTCAGGGACCGGCCTCAGCATGTCAGCGCTCCCGCTTTTTCTATTCTTTCCGTTCTTTTCGCTACGACTTCATCTTTTCACCGCTTTTCTGCTTAGAGGCCATTCACAAAATACGTGAAACATTTTTCAGAAACTTCTGACCCCCTCCCCCCCTCCTGCGTGTTTCTTTTACAATGGTTTTAACATGGAGAATGATATTTCGGCAGACTCCCACCCACCACTACATATATCACATATTCTGTGAATGACCCCATACACAACTCACACACCATCGACATAATTCCGAAAACATGTAAACAACGAACACAACTACTACAATTACATTTAAAATTATGGGCGGCAGCACACACCCACACTCACACACACGCATACACTTTAACAGGACACATATCCGCGTAGACTTAATTAGCCATGTATCTTATGGGGAGAATATATTTCGTTTTCTTTTTGTTAATATATAAACCGTTGTTCCGTTAAATTGTAAAGCCTGTCCCAAATCCGAAAATTCTGGCCAGACTGAAGCGACCGGAGGGATAACACACAACACACATGTGTAATTGAACGGAACGTTACATAATTTTACAAAATATTGTTGGATTCTTGAAATTAAACATAGTAGGCATGAAATTAAGACAAAAGAAAGTGATCTTCCTTTTATTGTATGTTACTGCAATCATTACACATGGAGACGCTGTGCTCTTGGCAAAAAGCACGGCGTGAAACCGTATCTCGTCATTCCATCAAAAATCATCGTTTTAAAGCGCTATATGTCTTCTAAAAAATTTGACATTGACAAATATACTTTCAAGACTTTATTATTTAATCTGAAGTCAATATATGCTAAAATAAAAATTGACTCCAAAAATCAATTTCGAACGTACTGATCACAACTCGGGTCTAAAGGTGCCAGTGTCATGCTGAACGTCGTAAAGCGTAGTTGAACTCCTCAACTATCGACGAATGTTGCAATAGACCTGCTCCCTTTGCATTAAGGTACTTAAAACTTCATTACAAAAGACCTCTGGGTCCCGAAGACCCATATGTGGTCACTAAGGGTTAAGATTTTGTACATAGTATATACAAAGAAAATAATATAGAAGTACTTTAGGTTGAATGCCGATAACCTTCTTAACCTATGTTATTAATCATTTAATTTCGCTACATGATTATTTAAACAGATTCATAAAAAGCACATATATCGTTTATTATCTGGAAAAAAGTGATTAAAAAACCAGAAAAATTAGTACATAAGCGTGTTTCAAACGGCTTGACTAATATTCATATTATACCATTCGTTTACTCATATAAAAGCTGCATTATTCTTCTATGCTTACATATATTCAGATGCTTCGTAAATGATTTTGTTAATAAGTTTATTGGGATGATCTTTAACTCTTGAGTTGTATCTCAACGTAGCTCTTGTAATATAATCTTGTATATATTTCATATTTAATTCTTAGTGCGCTTCATTAATTTCTCTTGAACATGATCGCTTTCGTTTTTATTACATTAGTCTTATTTCCATTGATTGCAAAAGTTTAGTAATCTGTTTGCAGCAACTTGTAATATATTTACAATAGTGTCTAATCTATATGACGAAATATAAAAGGCTTTATCGTCCGCAAAAAGATTAAAGTTTACATTTTGTTTTAGGTATTCCATTAGATAAATAATAAATAATTCTGACCCTATAACTGATCGTTGAGGGACATCAGCTACAATCATCTTTGTTTTCGATTGAAAATTGTTGTGTACCACAAAAATATGTCTGTTCCGAAGATACGGAATTTTTAGAACTACTAAATATGGCGGATACATAGGTTGAATTAACTGATAAATTAAGGCATTATATCAGAATGTGTCAAAAGTCATCTCCACATCCAATAGTAGTGCACCAGCATGAATTGTATTATTATAATTTCTCGTAGTCATTAGTTATTCTTGCAATCTGATGAACTGTACTTTGAGAAAAAAGTACTCTTAAATGAAAAGTCAAGGTGCTTTTGAATTCCGCATTATTAATACAATAGGTTATGTCAGTAGTCTAATAAATTTTGCTTTGAGTGAAACAATTCGAGTTTCTTAATCAAATATACAGTACTATAGATTAAAATTTTGACGATTATATGAAGCTCAAACGTATAAAGTCAATAAAAACAAATGCTCATTTATCTCAAGAAACCGTTGTATTTAAAGTGTTAAACATACTTTAAATTAACAAAGTATCTTTTTAACTTCTAGAAATAATTATTTCCGACAAACAAAGATACTTTCGATTTGATAGTATCTACTGTAGTCACAATGAATGTCGCTTTCGAATACGGTCAAAAGCATACGCTATCAGGTCTGCAGCATCTGTGATAGAAAGGAAGAAAAATAAATTTTGAGTCATCTGTATATACTATTATCAGATCAAGATATGTATTTCTTTCTAAGGTAAAAGATTTCAATTTGAAGAAAAACCTTGTTGTATGAAACATAAATGCAAATGTTTAAAAAAATTGCGCAATTGTCTGTGAGGCATAATGAAATTCAACCAAAAGCATTAAACCTCTCCAATCTATAAAATATTTTTTATGAATCATGAGCGTATACAAATGGTTTAATTTAATATAATTTCGAATTGAGCTGGAAATATATACCAAAAACACTGAAACACATTTCTAGCCGATGTGTTTGGTGAATTAAAATTTGTTAAAAAGTTTGAACTTGGCAATTTGTCAGCGGATGACCGAAAATTCCCGAAAAATAAAACTCCAAAAATGATAAAATTGCCGAAATATAAAAATCCCGAATTAAAAAATTCCTGAATAATTAAATTCACTGCAGTTTATAATATGACGCTATTTGAAAATTCTAGAAGAACAAAATTCCTGGCAGAAAATTACCGAATTATAAAGTGGCTGAACCAGAAAATTCCAGAATTTAAAGAATTATTAAAACATTTTTTGTTGAATAATATTTTTTTGTTCAGTTAATGGAATAAACAAATACTTTTATCAGAGAAATTTATTTAATGTTAAAAACTGTATAAAATAATTAAAAAAATTTTTAAATAGCAATAATTAAAAAGAATGTATTTCTGAATGAGCAATTTTGTTTAAAAATGTGCATAGTTTTTAAATTAATTTCTTCATACAATTTTTACACAATTATTGTTATTTAAAATTCAAGACATAATTTTCGTATAGTTTAAACATTGATAAAAAATTTCTTTGATACAGATAGTTGATTCGGGAATTCTACAGTGTCGAAAATGTTGTTTTTCGGGATTTTTTAGTCGTCTCTTTTGTCAGTATAAATTCAAATATCAAAAATATATACAAAACACTGAATATTTGAAGAAAATGTGCCAATATTTTCACAAGTATTGCTAACTAATTGAATTTTGAAACAATGTATATTTATTGTTATTGAACTAAATATTAACATAAATTAATAGGCAGAAATAAAAAATACTAATAATTATGTAAGAATTCATTAAAAAAAATTATTATTCATTTTATACAAGTAATTATTGAATAAATCATCAGGGTAAATATTTAAGTCGAAACTTAAAATAAATGAAGTATATCATACTATTTAGCTTGAAACGATGCAAAATATAAAGTTTGCAAATGTTTTGTTTTAATTATCTAACATTGTCTATTTTTAATCAGTGATTACTTTTTGCAATAATTAATTTAGTTACAATTTTTAATGTAGATTATTGTTATAGAAAAATCAACTGAGATTTATTAATTTACTATTTAACTCTTATTCCCAGAAAGGATTGTTTATATCTACAAGTTTTTACTATAATTGAATTCTTTTTTAAATGTACATTGAAGTAAATATACCTTCTTATACATCTATGTAAAAAAGATCTTAGCACGTTTAAAAATTTATTTATTGTTCCTAATATATTTGTGGGTGATAATCGTCGTAGAAACATTTACAACATAACGTTTTTCGACAGCAAGGGCAATAAAATATGATAAATTACGATTATGCAAGTAAATGAATCGAAAAGTGTCTGCATGATAGTTATTTCCCAATAATTGTACTATTTTTGAGGGGAAAAAATTGATCGCCGGGGGGCATTAAAAATTATTATTTGACATATTTACAATGCGAAAAACAGAAAAAATATAATAAAATTTAAAAAAAGTTGTCAAGTAAAATATTCGAATGAATTTTATCAGTATTTATGATATCGTCATCAGCGTGGCGTAGCTTTAGAGATAAGGCAGGCGATTTTAAGCGAGCGGTTCGTGCGTCAGATTCCCGGCGATTGCGGATATTTTAATAAAGTGCGTTTCTCATTAGTTTTAAATAAGGCGTCCTCCCTAACCAAAGTCAACAATTAGTTTAGTTTAGAATAATGTATGGAATATGTAGTTAAGAATTAATGTCAATAAAAATACGAGAAAACGGAGGAGTATGTGTCACAGGTTAAAGAAGGTGTAAATTCTTTAGATTTAATTTCTGGAAAACAAATGTGGCAGTCTGATAAGTACCTGAAAATTCTAAGAGATGGCATTAGTATTCACTAATGTGAACCATTTTCGAGCTTGATCCTTCAAATGACGCCTGTCCAAACTACAGCCATTTATGTTTACGCATTTACAAGTTACAGCACTGAGAAGCAACTAACCTCCGAGTTTTTTTTAATATGGAAAATCTGAGTTTCAAGTTTTGATCAAACACTACTATCTTCGCAAGAAAACGTTATCCGAGACCAAGGCCAAGCTGGATAAGTATTATCCGGACTCTGCACCGTCGATTGGAACGATTCATAAGTGCTTTACCGAATTTCGTTGTGGCCGTACGATCGAGTACTTTTCGGACGGTATCAAAAAGTTAGAAAATCGTTGGACTCGCTGTATCGACCTAAAAGGAGAGTATGTTGAAAAATAAAACCGACTTTGGTCAAAAAACGTCTCCGTGTTTCATTTTTCAGGGACTTATCAGACTGCCTAATATGTTGCATTTGAATCAATATTTTCCGTCTATCAATTTATAGAACATATCATTTGCATCAAATTTCACGTGTAGTTAACTTTATAATATTTTACTATTAGGTCTATGCCATATCTCAGAAGCATTTTTTCTCACTGTATTGTGTCCTCTACGAAATTTAGATTGTTCATTGATTAATATATTATTCTGATCAAGTATTTTATTAATTCTATTTTTAATAATTTTCTCCGCAATTTCACACAGATGTGAAAGAAGACTTATTGGTCGGTAATTACTAACAAGGGAATGCTTTCTTCCTTTTTTAGGAATTTGTATAGTTTTAGCTATTTTCACTCAGTTGGGAAGTGACCCAAACACAGAATTCCATTTACAATTTTAGTGAGCATCACGACTGCCTTTTTAGTTAGTTGCTTGATAATTATTCCATCTATCTCATCCACACCTGTAGCTTTGTTATTTTTAAGAGTCCTAATATGGACTTCCGTTTCCGGCATGAAAGTGTAAGGTAGTGGGAATTGTTGATGCTGAGTTTTTCTGAAATTTGTGCTTGGAGGAGTTGGGATAGTTTATCTCGAACGGAAATATAGAAGGAGAGGAGAAATGAGAATATACAGGCTCAGGAGGTGCAAGGGGAACGGTAATTTAATATTTAATAGTGGATGATGAGGTAAGAGAGAAGGTCAAGAAACTAGAGGTAGGTGATTATATTGATTCGGATCACTTTCCCTTAATAGTGACATTAGAGGGACAAAAAAGTAATAAAAATATGAATTAAAGGGGGCAAAGGTAAAAAGTATAGGAAAAGGGGATTGGTCAAGGGAAGGAAAAGAACAGTTTAGAGAAAAGGTCAGAAATATCAAAATGGGAGAGCGAAATGTGAACGAGGAGATGGAAAAAATGATAGGAGAAATTAAAAAAGGATTAGAATGCACAAACAAAACTGAAGTCAGTAAAGGGGGAATAGAAGTGGATGGGATGAGGACTGTAAAAAGAAAAAAGAGGTCAGGAAGGAATTAAGAAAGTGGGGAAAAAAAAAAGTAATCTGGAATAATATAGGAAAAAAAGAAAGAGTATAATGAGTTGTGTGATCAAAAGAAAGAGGAAGAGAATAAAAGGTTTGAGGAAGAGGCGGAGAAGGCTAGGACAGATCAAGAGGTATGGAAGGTAATAAACAGAGATAGAAAAGGACGAAAAAGAGTAAACCAAGATACCGAAATGGTAGAATGGAAGAAATATTTTTTGGATTTGCTAGGAGGAGTGGAAAGAAAAGTTAGAAAGGGAGGAAAATATGGTAGAGAAATAGATGAGGAAGAGGACATAACAAACGAAGAAATATTTGAAGTTTTTAGAAATAATGAACGATGGAAAAGCACCTGGTATAGAATAGATTCCAAATGAAGTATGAAAATATAGAGGGAAGGAACTAATGGAATGTGCGTGGATAATATGTAATCGAGTATGTAGGGGAGTGGGGTGGCCAGAGTTATGGAAATAAGGGGTAGTTATACCAATAATAAAGAAAGGCAAAGGAAAGGAGGTTAAAGATTATAGGGGGGTGACGCTGATGCCAACACTGTATAAAGTATATGAAACTATTTAGTCGGAGAGATTGAAGATAGAAGTTGAGAGAAAAAGATAGAGCAACCGAATCAGACAGGGTTTAGAAAGGAATAGGGGTAATGGACATCATATGTTACGTGCGCCGAAGAAAGGGGGCTTACTATGAAAAGTGACATTTTTCATGGCGAACGGTCAAAGTCGCGGCGATAGACGCGACTTTTATGAGAGAAAGAGGACTCTCGAAATCTTCCCTCTCCACTTACCACTACATTCCCACGGAAAGAGATAGGTCGTAAACGTGCATATATGTTCTGAACTATCTAGTAAATAAGAGAATTAAAAGGAAAAAAGGGGCAATGATAGCAATGTTCGTGGACTTAAATGCGGCGTTTGACTCTTTAGATCGAGGCGAAATAGAAATAGTTATGGTAAAAAAGGGGATAAGGGAGAGATTAAGAAAGAGAGTATCGGAAATTTTTAGAGAGACAAAAAGTAGGGTAAAGGAAGTAGAGTAAGTAGGAGATAGTTTCTGGTTAGTGAGAGGTGTGAGGCAAGAATGTCCTCTGAGCCCACTTTTATTTAATATATTAATATCAGAATTGGAAGAAGAAATGAGAAGAAAAGGTTGGGGAGGAGTTAGGATAGGGACTTAATTACAGGATTAGAGACATACTTAGATGAGGGACAGCTGATTTGAAATGTAGAAAAGACAAAGATAATGAGGTTTAGAAAAGGAGGGGCAGGAAGAAAAATTGGACGGGTAGAAGGAAGGGACTAAAGTTAGAAGAAGTAAAATAATTTAAATATTTGGAATATATCTTGAAAACTAATAGAGATCATGGAGCTGATATAAGAAAAAGGATAGGTATTAGGTTATGGAGCAGAGATATGGGGATGGAAAGAAAGGAAAGATATTGAGAGTTTACAAGAAAGGTATTTAAGGGGTCATTCACAAAATACGTGATACGTTTATACGTGATACGTTTTGTGAATGGCCCCTAAGGTGAACAATAGGGGCAGGCTGAAAGAAGCCAGGATATATGGTGAGAGAAGAAGCGCAAAGGGATAAGTTAAGTATTAGAGCGGGAAAAAGGGGCATGGAAATTTGAGATGAAGCTTAGGGAGGGAAAGTGTGGGGAGTTGGCGAAAGTATTTTATGGAGATGGAGGAGAAGAGAGGAGAGGGAGGGTGATCGAATTAACGATATGGGAAGAAGAAAGGAGGGAGTTCTCTAATGCTAGAGAAATAGAAGACGGGATTAGATTAAACTATAAAGAATAGGAAAAAAGGGAGAGGGAAAGACAGTTAATAGAAAGATGGGGGATGATTGAGGAATCAAAATATAGTAAATGGTATAAGATGATAAAAAAGGAAGGAGTGCCAAAGTATTTAGAGAAGGGATGGGGAGAGAGAAGGCGGGCCAGAACAGCAAGATTTAGATTAGGAAACGAGGTAAGGGAAGGGATATATTGAGAAAAAGAAGAGAACAGAAAGTGTAGAATATGTGAATGGGAGGAGGATACATGGGAGCATGTATGGGAAGGACGTATGAGAGGAATGCAAGATAAAGTAAGCTGGCAAGAGAATGTGGTAAAGATTCTAGGCGAGAATGGATTAGCGGAAGAATGGATGAAGCAGTTGGAGGGTGCTAGAAGAGCGAATGAGAGAGAATGAAAGAATGCATGTGAAAAAGGCAAATGGAGGTATAAAAAAGTGAAAGAAAATGGAGACGGAAGTCGCGTAGATTAGAAGCGTGAAGATTCTAAGTAATGGTAATGTAAAAGCTAAGTAGACTAAGATGCGTTTGCGTTCTCATGCTCTCGCTTTCTCTCTTGCTTTAGTTCGCTCGCTCACTCGTTTGCTAATAAGTCCTAAAATGCGCTGTCACAGGAAATAGAGATAAGGAACTAGATATAAGACTTTATGTGAATATTTGCAAATAATTGTATACATAGAAAGGACACATTATGGATAAAGAAGAGTCGCATTATAAACCATGACTTCTTTAGGGGATGTTATTACAACTTCTTCAGGAATTATTTCAGTACTTTTTACATATTTATTAACTATAATTGAAACTTTTTTCTTGTGGTTATGAATTCCCATTTTTTCATTTTGTGTATGAACTAATTCGAATTACAGTACAAGTCCGATAACTTTTGAATTTCGGGGCTGTAGGGGTGGAAAATTCCAGGGACCGCGCACTTATCGGATGCCCCCTCTAGTAGCACGATATTAGGTGCGCGCATGCGTAAATCATAAACACAAATCATTAGCAAAATAGAACACGTAGTGAGAAGACTGCAATCAGTGTGCGTGCCATACGTGTGATGACGTTTTAAGGGGGTGTACACTTATCGGACGGCAAGTTATCGGACTTCTACTGTATTAACAATCGCTTCAGCTTTATCCTTATCTTAATATATAATTTTGTGTTCAATAATCAAAGGAGGTATCTCGGTTTTAGATTTTTTACAGATTTTTGTAAGTTTCTATAATGATCTGTCAAGAGACCTTACAGTTTCTGATTATGCAAGTCCAATATTCAGAATTCCATTCCTTCAATTTATCGTCCACAACTTTCTGCATAAGAGATAACTTTATTTCATTTTTATTTCTTTGAAATACCTTCTAAATTTGTTTTTAATTTTTATAGTCATTTTAATATTATTTGGAATTGGTGTAGATGAAAAAAGTTATCTTTTATGGGTATACTACGAGGGTAGTTCAATAAGTCCTTAGAATGAAGTATAAAAGCAATTTTTTTTGGGTAAATTTTTTTTTATTGAAACGAAGCATGTGTGAACTCGGGCGTTGTCGTGATGAAAGAGAATTTTTTTCTCGCCAAATGTGGTCGTTTTTTTTTTTAATTTCTTCTTTCAGCTG
>NC_046665.1:9428138-9434278 GCF_010883055.1 Belonocnema kinseyi | reverse complement strand
ATGTGGACTGTGACTGCACCATATATCTAATCGGGAGTGGTGCTGACTGAAAACAGATGATTTGGAGCGATTCGCGCGCCATCTGTTGGTCATTCTAAGGACATATTGAACTACCCTCGTATCTTGAAACTCTTTAAGAACAATGCCAGTGAACTCTAACTTTTTTTCAATGTCAGTTCTTGCACATGTATTAAAATTTAGCTCTCTTTTCGACTCAATTTCTTTTTTTAACCTTTTTCAGTTAATTTTTCTGTAATATTTAATGTAGGTTATGGTTATGGTCAGAGGTTCAACATTTTCAATGACTTTGTTTTCTTGAAATTCCTAATATTCTTCATTAAAAAGATATCTAGAATACTAGGTCTTCCCTTTTTATGGAAGTGTGTTGGGTATTCTGGAGCAGCAATTTGTTCTTTCTTATTTATACATTAATTTAAAAGCTCTTTTCCACTAGTATTGTTAGTATAGCAGTTTCAGTGCATGCTCCTAGCATTGAAATCGCCCATAAATATTACTTTATTATTCCTTTTAGATCATAATAATATTGATTTAGGACAGCTTTCAGTTTTTTACATTACATTGATTTGGTTTAGTTTTTTATTCATCTCTAACAGAAGTTTTCCAGTTTTAGGAATTCTTTCATTTCTTTCCTTCCTCTCTCTCGACATCTTTAACGTTTTCTTTTACTGCATCGTTGTAATTCGTGTTTTGGGATCAAGTTGCATTGTACGATGTAGCTTTCCTATGCGGATGTAGCCTTGGCTCCGGAATTTCGTTGTAATTTATACTTTTTTTATGCTTTCAGCTCGATTTTTCTGATTGACTCTGCTTTCGTCAAGTTTAGAAAAAACTGAGCATTTTCTGACAATAACAAAGTCTGAGCATTTTACAATATCCCGTATCCCCGTATTTGGTTTAAATTCAACCTCCAAAACTGGTAGATTTCATTTCCTTCCTTCTTGTAATCTTCTTTTATTTTAGTGTAAATAGCTGTGCGGTTTCCTCTCATCCTGATTTCCATATCATTAGTTATAGTTTTTTTTACTTCATCTAACGAATTCATATGATTATGGACATAGCTATCGACAACAATGGGTAGTATTTTTTCCTTCCTCATACTTTGTACTTTTGAAGGGCTTTCTTTCTAATCATCATTGTCAATGGAATCATCATCTGACAGCGTCTTACACTTGTTGCTAGTTTTGATTTCAAAACTTTTTTCATTTTTAGAGTGTTTCTGAGTTTTTCGCCTCTTTCTTGAGTGATTTGCATATATCCATTTATCTAAAGGCTTTATTTTCTCAGCTTGGAAACTCATGTTGATTTCTTAGCTATTCACAAGATATAAAATTTCTTCCATTTATAACAGTTTCTCCACAATAAAATCTTCTCATTCGTCACTTATTGACTGTTTGTACACAGCATACACAAATCGAAAATAACACGTCCGCCTGGTACAATTGCTCGATGAAGACAACAAACCGTTTAATTTCCAACTAAGGAGATGAATTTTTTACTAAAATTTTGAATCTTCAACAAAAAATGCATTTTTAAAACTTTAAAACCTATTTGTTGAATTCTTAACCAAAAAGAATAATTTTTATGCAAAAAAAGAAAATAATTTTGTACAAAAAAAAAACGGTTTTTTAACAAAATTCAAGAAATCTCAACCAAAAACTTTGATTTTCAACTAAGAAAGAGGAATTTCTAAATAAAAAGATTAATTCACTACCAAAAAGATGAACTTATTCATGATCTGGAAACGTACGAAAAACTTTACCATATTTACTTTTAGAAAAAAAAATTTCTCCAAATTCTAAAAGGTTAATATATGTATGGCTTTACTTTGACGCCCCCTTCCATTACCAACAGTAAGTTGTGCGCAAATTGATAGTGATGCAGTAAATTAGATTAATGTCTGATCAGCCAATTTACCTGGACACGTCGGTGGAGAAATTCGAACGCTTAGTGAGAGGTTTACCTTCGAAAGAAAATCCAATTCAAAATCCTTTTTAAGTGGACAAAGTAAGATAATTCAACACTTCGACGCCGACGCAAAGTACTACGTCTAGTGTCTCGAATTTTTCTATTTGCGCCAGTTGATTAGCAAATATCGATGACCAAAGAAATCGTGTTTAGCAAGATACGAATCCCCGTCAAGTGGATCTTTTTTTGAAATGGCAAGCAGGGAAATGGAAAGACATTAGAAAAAGCTAACTGGACCCTGGAAGCCATTAAATTCTCTACTGCAACTTAGTAATACCGTTAATCTATTCAAGATACCAAGATACCACCATCAATTATCAAAATCTGACTCCAGAAGAGCGGATTATGAAACCCCAAATCTAAAGAGCCAGCAAACACCAACTGATGAGGGTTCCTGGGAGAGACTTCAAATTCTAACCTGGAGCAAGCAATGGCCTTTTGATGATCAGCGAGAACAGACGGTGAGACGAAATGATTGTGAACATTTTAGATAACTAGCAACGCAAACAAATTTCGCAAATGGATAATCTACGACGCCTGACCCATTCCACATCATGCCTGACCTCAGCAAATGAATCACAGATTTTAACGGGAAATAAGGTCTCGGCGCTGCTAGAGAATGGATCGAATATTCACAAAGGATGACTGTATTGCACCGATGGCCAGAAGGAGTGGCTTTGGAATATGCTCGTAATCATCTTAAAGGAGGTGCATTACAAAGGTATACAGCACGATCTCTTGATTTAAAAACTGGGGGATATTTTGGAGCAGCGTTTAAGAAGACTTTTGTCGACTCTGAGACATTAAAATAAAAATGAAGAAAAATGACTAAAAGGGCTCAACGTTAAGGAGAATCTTTAATGTCTTATTTTTTGGGAAAAAGTGGGTTATGTCAGAAACTACAATTGTCCGTAGAAGAAACCAAAGCGCAAATTCTTATTTGAATGTGCTCAAAAGATGTATCATAAACCTTAACAGCAAAAACCCATACACATATAGATAATCCGTTACATTATCTGCAACGTCAGGAAAAACTAATGAAGCAGCAAATAGAAAGAATTCGAAAAAATGAAACGGGAGAACCTAAGTGTTGCAATTGCAACACTTATGGTCACATTGCTAAGGACTGCCTTGAACCAGTCAAAGAAATGGAGTGTACCAACTTTAAGAAAAAGAGTCACATAAGAAGACACTGCACTTCACAACTACAATCGAAACAAGCAGGTATACGGGGCAAAATTCGTCAAGTGTAACCGCCTAAAAACTTTTTGTCTCCGATTTCCTTGAAAGTTCGCGAAATTATTATCCTAGTTAACCTCTTTTAATTCTCCTAAGAGAATGTCTCTAGTACGACGGGTTGTCAGTATACAGGGGCTCGAATTTTCAGCCTTTTACCGCGCAAACTGATACTCAATTAACCATAACTTGTACAAACTATTTTTGAGTTGTCTTCCAAGTGCGGCCGTTAATTTTCTTTCCAAAATTATGTTTAACAGAAAACTTGATTTTTTCCCTTTAAATGAGTCATCGTCGAAAGTGGGACGAAAGAAATTGGTAAAGGTATATAACACTTCTTGCGCGCGGCTTCTACGTCGCGAGCGCCCATGCTTCAAATTAAGAATGTACGGTTTTCTAACAACAAAACTCATTGTCAGTTATTATAATTGCCCGTTATTTTTCGATCATGAATTGCTTTTATGCGATGCAGCTTAGGCTTATTTCGACGTCATAATACTGCAGGTTTGTGCTTTCCCGTATATTATTTATTCTCATTTACTTTTCTCATTATTCAAAATAGAAATAGTATTGCATGAACACTATATGTCGAACACTTACCTATCTTCTGTGCTTGAGCTTGCATTGTTATTCAGTGCCTCAACTTAGCTTTTTCTTTTGCTTAATTTTCAATCATGCCAAGAAGGACCAGTTTGGGTGGTTGTTGTTACAATCCTTTTTCTAAGGAAAATCACAAGCTTGATCCGTGAAGTTTAAGAACAATTTCTGCAACTTTTAAAAAAAAAGTATCCCAGTATACCCATTGATGCGAAACTGTGTGTAAATTACAGAAAAGAAATTTCTCAATTTGCATTGCTATCCCCTTTGCATTCTCATACTAATCCAAAAATTGAGGATGCTTCAGTGATCAACGATAATTCACCTCCTATTCTCGTGAATGGCATTTTAATGGAAGATGACCATATCTTTGACGATTCTTCGACATCCAAGATTGAAAAATATAAAACTGATTGTTCTGATAAAAATCATTAAGCCGGAATGGAGGTTCTTGAACAAATAAAAGAAAAACTTCAAAAATCTGCAAGTCATTCAGAAAAAGTTAGTGAAAATTTGGTCAAAAAATTTTACCTTGATAATGAGAATAGTCATATGATGCTTGGCATGAAAGATTTCGTTTCCGTAAAAAAAGATGATGGCTCCCGTGAACACGTTAAAAAAAAGTTAATTCTGTCAAATCTTTCTGAATTATATGCAAATTTTAAGGCTCAGCATCCTACAGTTAAAATTTGCTTATCGAAATTTTCTCAGCTTAGACCCCGAAATTGCATACTTGCTGGAGCCAGTGGTACGCATACTGTTTGTGTTTTGTGTCCATCATGAAAGCGTCAATCTAATGCTAGATGCTGTAGATTTAAAAGAAGCAACCTTCGAAAATTTTTGACTTATGATGCTATGCACAGCATTATGTGTAGCGTTTCGACTTCAGAATGCTACTTGAATTAATGCACTGCGTGTCCTGGTACAAGCGCACTTAAGGACTTTATAACATCAGTTCTCGCAAACCAGTGCAAAAATATTTTTGAAATTAAAACAATGTTACTCATTTAACATTTCAAAATACTTTTTCAATAACTTTCTATAAATACTAAAGACAAAATATGATTTATATGGTCTTACAATAATCCTGGCAAAGTGGAATATATCTTAGTTTTGAATTTGAATGAAAAGTAAAATATGATTCTTTAAGTTTATTGTCGAAAACAAATTGACAATATCATTAATGGAATGTAAAAATCCTGGAGGAAAATTGTAATAGTATTAAGTTTAAACTTACCATGTGAAAACTTACGCATATGAATATATAATGGATAAAATGGATTTCTAATTGAATTTAACTAAATTTACATTTGAAACCATTTTATTTAATAATCAGTGAAAAGTAAAAATAAAAATGTCTTTAATTGCTCTCATTTATCATTATATACTTTCAAGTCTTTAAAACAAAGATGTTAAAAAATTGATTATATTTACATCTTGGACGCTTTATAAAATTTTAATTTATATTTGTTCCTCTGAAAAAATACTTTTTTTCAACGATTTGAATTATTGAATAAACTATTTTTAATGTTCTTTACATATTTTTATGTTACATGTTCATGGATAAAAATTTATTATAATTTCAATTCCATTTTCCTTATTATATTCAATAGTGTAAGTACTCGTTAAACGCTCAAATATTACGTTTGAACTTGTATACTATATTAAAACATTTTCACAAAACTATATATTTTATTGATATAAATATTATTTACTGCGTTTTCAGATATAAAAAGGATTATATTAAACTTTTTATTCAAATTCCAATCTAATATTCCACTTTAACAATTTTATTGGGTGACGCTTTTATTCATCTTTTTCATTAGTACTTATATACATCGTTTGGAAAATTGTTGTGAAAAATAAAATGAATAAAATTCTTTTCATTTCAATATTTTTTTACGAAAACAACATTTTGTTCATTACAAAATTTTAAAAAAGTTGTCTACTCCCATTGCTTACAATGCAAAAACAGGGAGTGATGAGACAACTAGCGCTGCGCTGAAGATATTAGGAATTAACCAACTTAGGACACTAAGGGATCGCCATTTTTTGTTCAGTTTCACAGGGCTGCTTAGACTGACAAATCACATTAGCACCAACTTAAACAGAAAAAAATCAACTGCATTAGCGCTCCTGGGCCTGGAAAAGGCTTATGATACCTCAAAGGCAGAACATTAGTGGTACCTGTCAAAGAAGTTAAATCAAACGAACATAAAGTACTAGGCAGTCTGATAAGTCCCTGAAAAATGAAACACGGAGACGTTTTTTGGCCAAAGTCGGTTTTATTTTTCAACATACTCTCCTTTTAGGTCGATACA
>NC_046665.1:9417125-9428038 GCF_010883055.1 Belonocnema kinseyi | reverse complement strand
CATAAGGACAACCGCATGATTTCGCCGGGTATTCTAATGTATAACTCACCTTGTACACAAATTTTTGAGATTTAATCAAGAATGTTAAAAAGCAAAAGCAACCGTAGATGACTCTGCCTCTTGACTCCTACAGGATTTATAATCCGTGCTTTGTAGAACGAAATAATAACGTATGAACTTCTTGTCTCGTCCCTATACTTGGGGCTCTCTTCCTCTCATTCAGGAACAGTTGCTCACATATCCGAGTCGTACCATCCGATGGAACCTAGGGAATAGTTGCCTGTCCTTTGATTCTTCTTATTTAGAATCCCGTCTTGAAGTCTCACCGGGTCGTCTTAAGCGATAGTCGCCTAGTGATCTCTCTGAATGTGGCGAAGTTATAAGAAGAGAAGCGTGGCACAAGTGGACATTAATCACTTCTTCATAGGACACGTAGTTTTTGTTTTATTCTTTCCCAGATAGCACTAAAAATTCGGCGAAAATTTCTTAGACCATGCGCCGTAAGGTTCGGAATATTTCACTGAAAGGTTAAGGAAGGTTCATTCAAACCAGAAAATATCCGCTTGTCAGGGACTATTTCACGGCAATGTTTGGAACATTTTTTGAACTTGATTCGATGCGTAGTAGTATTATATGGCTTCTAACAGTGCCCATACATTTTTTTATCCTCTAGGAAAACCTGGGAACATATGTCTCTACCATGATTATTTTCCATATTTACAAAAATAAATTTAACTTTTTTTGGTTCTAGTTTTTTTTTGTAAGCAAGAGATTTCAAGGTATTTTATTCCTTTTTATGTATTATAATATTATTTATTCAAAACTTTTGGTCGGGTAAATCTGGTTATACATCATAGCCTCTGGATGATTTCTTAGAGCTTCCATCTACCAATCTACAGGTTTTTATTCGCTTCCTCCCTGATGGTCAAGAAATTTTTTCACAATGCGACAGGTGTTTAATAAAGCCGCCTTCTGAGCTGCTGCCAATACCCTACTGAGTCCTGAATGTTCAAGATGTTTAGTGCATCTTGCGTGCACATTGACTGTAGCCGAAATCACAATAGGATGGATGCAAAATTCACATTCCTCCATATGGTCTTTACTTCATGCCTTAACTCGTGATACTTATGGATTTTGTTTGTATAGGTTGACTGCAAATTTCGTTTAAGTGGAGAAGCAATGTCGATTACGTAGATTCTTCATCCTTTTTTTCGCTGCACGATGTCAGGTCGACTGGCCCGGATGTAATGATCCGTTTGGATAGTAACATTCCAATATAAGATGTAATCTTCGCTTTCTAAAACGGGCATTGGAATTTATCTATAGAAAGGCATCAATTCTTTTAAGAGTTCTAGGTTTAGCGCAAGTTGTTGATTGTCAATAATGTGCTCGATGGATTCGTTGGTATCTCCACATAAGGCAGTCGTTAGGTTTGTCTTAACCATCGTATGCTGAATACCCTTAGATTCAAGAACATCCAGATATTTATATGGTTCGTCTGCAGTCATTGCCTCGATATGATTTTCGAACTCGTTCTCTAACTCTGCGGTCCCTAATTCTCCTCTGATTAAATGCACTGTTCTACATTTATCTAGTCCGAACTCCATTTGGATATCATTCAAAAACTGCTTTGTGACATTAATCACTTGCTGCAGTTTCTAGTCTGAACTAGCGTACAGCTTCAGGTCATCCATGTAAAGAAGATGGGTCACTTGATGACCATCCTCATTATCATGAATTCTGAACCCATGAGACATGCTGTTTAGTGTTTTGCTTAATGGATTCAACGCTAAACAGAACTATAGTGCGCTGAAGGAGTCTCCTTGAAATATACCCGTCTTAAACCGTATTGATCTAGTTATCCTTGGTTGTCAATGATCAAAATACTTGATTCTTGTACCCCAGAGCCTCATCGCATGGCTTAGAAAGTCAATAATGCGTGGGCAGATTTTCTAAAGTTTTAAGACTTCAAGCAAATAGTCATGCTGCACGAAAGCAAACGCTTGCTTGTAATCAATGTATGCCATGTGTAATTTCCTTTGATGCTTACGAGCTTGAGTCATGGCAACAGCCTCTATAGTAACTAGATCTTTACAGCCTCGTGAGTTTTTACAAGATCCTTTTTGTTCTGCTGTAAGGATGTCATTTCCATCGCAATGAGAATATACCTTATCTGCAATGATAGCTGTAAGACATTTATAAATTGTTGGAAGACAGATTATCGGTCGAAGTTCAGATGGATTTTGAGCGTCTGGTTTTTTTGGTAACATATACGTAGCACCCTGATGCATAAAGCGAAGCATCACATCTAGGTGTTCAATCATCTTCTGAAAACACCTTGCCAATGCAAGAAGCACGCTCGTCAGGTACTTGTACCAGAAGCTGTCCACCATTTCCGGACCTGGGTCTTTCCATTTACTTGCCCTTTTCAAGACTGCTGAAACATCCAAAGCTGTGATGTTTGTCAAATGCATTTCAGGGCTATTGCGTGCCCTTGCTTTCTTCAGTTTGAACCACGGAGTGTCCAAATTGCATCTGTTCTTTTTTCCCGAAACATCTGATCAGTAGTTAGTCATATCTTTCAATTGAGGAACTCCGGTGTCTTGCTGGTTTTTTTGCTTTACACTCAGTTCACGATAGAACCTGCTTTCATCTATCTGAACGTTTCAATTTTGTTGCCTTCGTGCACTACTTTTCTTGTACCGATGCAGTCTGGCAGTAGGAACAACAAGTTTTTACCGTTGGGAGTCAATAATCTCATCCAATATTGCTGGTGTTAGTGTCTCGATGTGCCGAGGGTGGATGATTTTACTAACATGGTTTATCAGCTTTCTGCTTCTATTTCCTTTTTTATATTGAGTTAATCGACCTAATTTGCACCTCACTTTGCTGAAATCCATATCGAACCTAATCTTCCATGGTGGATCTCGATCCATTTCTGGGACAAAAACTTTATTTGCAGGCCTAGACTTTGCACCTCTAACGCAGTTTGTGTTGAGTTCAAATAACGAGGTAAAGCCTTGCTGTTAAGGTGTTCTATTAGTGCACGCAGATCGCTTGTGATGTTCATTTTGGACAGAGAATGCCCTATTAATATCCACATGTGGTTCTAGTGGATTCGGTACATGATGTTCATTATCCCGAGAACATATGCGTTCAGCTTCAATCAAGTCTTCGTTGTTTACATCTTCCAAACCGAGTTTATCAATAGGAAATTGCTGTTCCACTGAAATTTTGATAGCAGCTATTTCAATATGGTTCATATGGTATGTCCATTTTCGTCGCTTTTTTGGTTGCTGAACTTCTGCGTCTGGCTGTATAAAGCCATCCATCAATGGAGGATGTGGTGGTGTTGGATCATCAATAGGTTGAAAAAAAACATCAATTGCTCCTTCTTGATCTGTGACGCGACTTCCTCGAAATGATGTTAATTGCCGTCGTTTTTCCACGTTAAGTCAACCTGTTGTTTAATCTCCATTGCTCGGTCTTCTGTCCAGTGTAGATTAATCCTGATGTCCTTCAGCTCAGCGATAAGATCTTTTAGTGCGACTTTCTGTATATTAGGATACTTTGCAGTAAATTTCGTTCTTAAATTGGATCCTTTTTCATTTTAGTTTCAAATTTCGCACTTTCGTAACAGAGACGCACCAATTCCTCTTTCATTGTGGTATCCCAATTGCAAATAGCTTACGCTAGCCAAAGCATCCCCAGCAGACACAGTTGATGTCCCCCTGCTTACCGTGAGATCACCCTGACTATCTCGCAGCTCACTATCACCACCGTCCCGCATGATGTGGCCCCCAGCTGTAGCTTGGGGGCGCCTTGACGATCGTCGGAAAGATTTCCAAAAATCTCATGAGTTTTAAGCAGGACATAACCTATTGCCCTGAATGTACGAACGCTAATGCAAAGATTCCACTAGTTAGTGTGTTAATAGCAGGCTCCGCTCTGCTCTAATAAAGTGCCCTTACGGAGCGGAATTTCCAAGAGCCCCCACGGACTTCTTCCGTGACTTCCTCCTTGCAATTCGCCTTTAGGCCAAGCCTTTCGTCAACAGGCAGGAGGCATCTCAAGGAGAATCACCAAAAAAGTCCATGGAGGCACTTGGAAATTTCGCGCAGCTAAGTTAACGATATTAGAGCACAGCAGCGCTTGTTGTTGCCCCAGTAACTTTTTTCAGTTTTGCATGTGAGCTATGTTTATTTTCCATGGGGTTACATCGTGCGATTAATAGAAGCATCCATGTATGTATTCCAACAGAAATGCTTGCCATTTAAACGTGAAAATTGTTTACGTGCTAATGCCTAGAATTTTCTGGGGTGTAGGTTCCATAGAATACTACGGACGATCGATTTAATTTGAGTAAATTTTCCTAACGGTCCTGAACATTGCCGGGCAATATTACTTGTCAAACGAATATTTTCTTGATTGAAAAAACTTTGCCTAAACTTTTCAATGTAATATTCCGAACATTGCATTACCAGTTTCAAGATATCTTCATCTGATTTTTTTGTTATCTGGCAAAAAGCAACATTAAAAATTAAAAAAAACTTAATATTTAGACAAACAACACAAGCTACGAAAAAAAAAATCCAAAAAGGTTTTTCTCCAAAAAAAGAGCTACAAATTTGTTATTAATCAGTTTTTATGAAACGCTTAGTTTTGGTTTTAATGTTAAAAAGTAAAATTAAAACCAAAAACATTAAATATTTGACAAAGAACACAAGCTACAAACAAAATTAGAATGTTCTATACAAAAATTTGGGGGATATACAATTACCGAGCGCGTGGCGCGAGGTGAATTACTTATTGAGCTCGTAGCGCGAGATAAATGTATTATTAAACTGCTTTATAGTTCAACCATCAAAGGTGGTCATAAAGAGTCATAAATGCTGATAAAAACATTTTGATCACTTTTTACTACTACATCGATTTTCTCCTTTAAAGTTTTTAACTGATATTTACTGAAGTTTAGCATGATGTTGAATAGTATTTTTTCCAGATCATTGCAAAAATCTAGATTTAAATTAATTATTCTTCCTCCTCAAAATGCACCCAAGAGTCATAAATGCTGGGGAATAGATTTCGATCATTATTTTTATATTACAATTTTCAACTGAAATTTCCCAAAATTCAATATGGCGTTAAATAGACCTTTCTAAGGTCTGAGCAAACCTATGGATTTAAATTAATTAGCATTTCCCCTCAACATAAACTCAAGAGTCATAAATCCTGTGAAATAGATTTCAAACACTATTTTCATACTATTGTACATCGATTTTCTTCTTAGCAATGCTTGACTGAAATTTACTGAAATTGAATTTGAGATGGAACAGGCCTTTCTCTATGAAAATATGAACTGTATGAAAATGCTGATCGAAATCTGTTCCACAGGAATAGATATATACCACTATTTTGATACAGTTGTACATTGATTTTCTCCTTTACAATTTTACACTGAAATTTACTGAAATTTAATATTACGTTGAATGGAGGATTTTCAAGATCTCTGCAAACACCTTGATCTAAATTAACAAGATTTCCCCGTAGAAATACACCCAAGATTCACAAATACTGTGGAATAGATTTCGATCATCATTCTCATACTACATTGATTTTCTCCTTTACAATCCTCAAATGAAATTTAGTTAAAATTGAATATGACATTGAACATACATTTCTTAAGATCTGTGCAAACATCTGTTTTTAATAATTAGCGTTCCCCTTCAAAACGCACCCTAGGCATAAATGCTGTGGAATATATTTTGATCACTGTTTTCATAAAATTGTTCATCGATTTTCTCATTTCCAATGTTCAACTGAAATTTACTGAAATTGAATATGACATTGAAAAGTCCTTTCTCAAGAACTGTGCAAGCATCTGGATTTAAATTAATTAGCCTTCTTCTACAAAATACACCCAAGAGTAATGAATGTTATGGAATAGATTTCGGTCACTATTTTCATACTATATCAGTTTTATCCTTTACAATTTTCAACTTAAATTTACGGAAATTAAATTCGGCATTTAATTGACCTTTGTCAAGACCTGCGCAAACATTTGGATGTAAACTAATTAGCCACCCCCTCAAAATACACCCAGGAGTCATAAATGCTGTGGAATAGATTTCAATCAGTATTTTCATACCACATTCATTTTGGCCTTAATAATTTTCTACTGAAATTCAGTAAAATTAGTTTTATACTGAACAGACCTTTTTCAACATCTGCGCAAATATCAGGATTTAAATTAATTAGCCTTCCTCCTCAAAATTCACGGACACGAAAAAAAGTTTGTTTAAATTACCCAGAACAATGGTTAAATATGCCCTTACTAATTGAAGCTGATTGTGGTAGGTTTAACGTCTTTCGAGTTTTATTAGATCAGGGCTCAGAGTGTAGTTTTGTGCCCGAAAGGCTGCTTAAATCTTTGCGTCCTGCGTATCAAAAGGTAAATACGCTGGTGAATGGAGTAGGTGGTGAGTTGATTGGTACTGCTAAAAAATTAGCCAAAGTCTGGTTATGTCCAACAACCCATAAGCAAAGCCCCGTCGCTTTACATACTTTAGTTTTACTAGATATCTCGTCGTATACTCCGCCTATACCACCAAACAAGTTACATTCAAATGAATTAAAACAATTATCGTTGGCTGATCCTGATCCTTTCAGCAACACGGAGATTGATATGATTTTAGGGGCTGATAAATTCGGATTTTGTTTATTGCCTGGATTAATACAAGGAACATTAGGCTCCTTGACCGCTCAGAATACTATTTTTGGTTGGATTCTATCTAGTCCAATCCAGCAGTTATCCTCTCGTGTGACTATTACAGCCCATTCTAATATTACTACAGAGGTGCTGCATGAGGACATGGCACGTTTTTAGGTGATGGAAGAACTTCCGAATATTCTTTAACTGAAGATGAAGTTCACTGTGAAGAACATTTTTTTTCCTCCGATCGACGATTGCCTTCTGGTCGGTACATGATTCGATTGCCTTTCAAGAATGGCCCACCTATTGATATAGGTCATTCCGTAAATCGTGCTAAATTAATTTTACAAAAGATACAGTCTTGATTAATATCCAAATCTGAACTTTTCGAGGAATATTCGGAATTTTAATCTGAATATCAGAATCTAAGTCACATGAAAAAAGTCTCAGACTTGTCGGATATGGATTCTAATCAAAATGTTTATCTTCCACATCATCCTGTAATTAATGAGGGTAGTTTTACTACTCACCTGTGAGTAGTTTTCAACGCATCTAGCCTCACTTCCAACGGTACTTCCTTGAATTCTCATTTACATACGGGGCCGAAATTGTTAACTGATTTAGTTTCTATTATACTGCGTTGGCGCGAACACCGCTTTGTTTACGTAGCCGACATAGAAAAAATGTTTCGGCAAATTATGGTTGATCCACGTGATCGTAACTATCAGCGCATTTTTTGATATTCCTTGGAAGGTAAGTTGGAAGTCTGGCGATTTACTACCGTAACTTACGGAACATCGTGTGCACCCTATCTTGCGAATCGAATCATCAAGCAATTAGCTAAAGATGAAGGGTCTGATTTTCCAAAAGCTAAGCCTATCCTCGAAAATAATATTTATGTCGATGACATGTTATTCGGCGCTGATGAATTGGAGGAAGCTAAAGAACTAAGATCTCAGATAACTCAAGTAATGGCTCGAGGAGGTTTTCGTCTCCGAAAATGGGCTTCTAATGATGAGCAATTGCTACTCGATTGTCCTGGCAATCATTAAAGAGCTCTTGAATTTTTTGCTGGGGAGGACATTCAGTTAAATGTTTTGGGTCTACATTGGGATCCAACTTCTGATAGTTTTCGAATTCAGGCAGAAGCGCGATCCATCGAACTACCTACCAAACGACAAATTCTTTCTGTCATTACCAAACTTTATGATCCGTCAGCGTGGCTCTCACCGGTTGTTGTTGCAGCTAAAAGAATAATGCAGGAACTTTGGTTTCGCAAGTTAGATTGTGACGAGAGTCTGTCAGATGATCTATTAGATCATTGGAATAGTTATTATACTAGCCTGTCAAAGTTAGAAGAGATTCAGATCCCAAGGTGGACTGGTCAAATAGGATCAAGTTTGGATTATGAACTTCATGGGTTTTCTGACGCTTCAGCCAAAGCGTATTCCGCTGTGGTATATTTACGTATTCTTCGAGAAGATGACGATGAGATAGTTAGTTTACTATATGCCAGGTCTAAAGTAGCTCCTCTTTTAACTATGAGTAGCCCACGACTTGAACTTTGTGCTGTTCAATTGCTAGCCAAAGCATTACGCTTTTTAATTGCTACAGTGGGATTTTAAAGTGTACCATTATATTGCCACAACGATTCTACAGTGGTATTGGCCTGGTTCAGCAAACATCCTTCTACTTGGCGCACATTTGTATCCAACAGAGTGGCTCAAATCTTGAAGTGTATTCCACTAGCAACATGGAGACATGTTGCTACAGAGGACAACCCAGCCGATTGTTCTTCCAGGGGTCTCTTACCTGATCATTAATTGAGTCATACTTTACGGTGGCGAGGTCCTCCTTGGCTAGTGCATCACTCCTCATTTTGGCCGGCATCTAGGGCGTTATTGCCTGTTGGCGTTGACCTCGAGCCGAAATCTTCAGTCAAAACTTGTCAGCTCGCTCACCATTCTGTCGAGGCGAAGCAATTTCTCACTGATCTTGCTGACAGAATTACATCTTGTCCAAAGTTGATTAGATTTACAGCTTACTGTCGACGTTTTATTGACTGTCTTCTTCGAAGGTTCGGAAAGTTGACAGAAGATGAGGATCTGCTGAAGAGCCTTGCTCTATCTGCATCGGAGATTAATAAGGCCTCTTTATGGTGTATCCAACAAGTGTTAAGTAGTGCCTTCGATGTTGAGATGCATGCTCTAAAAAAAGGAAACGTGATTCCTTCAGGTTCACCCTTGAAGACCTTGAACCCATTTCTGGATGTTTCGGGTGTCTTACGTTTAGGTGGTCGCTTACAGCAGGCTCCTATTAGATATGAGGAGAAATATTTTGTAATATTACCTAGTCATCGTATTAGTGAACTCATTGCTCTACACGCTTGCATACTATCTATGCACGGTGGGATACAGCTCTCTTTATATACTCTTCGTCAAGCATTTTGGATAATCGGGGGCCGAACTCTGGTTAAGAGTGTAATTCGTCGTTGTGTCTCGTGTGTACGTGAACGAGCTGTCACAGTTCAACAACTTATGGATAGCTTTCCTCATTTTGAGACGACAACTTGTAGGCCATTCACTCATACTGGGGTTGACTCTGGGAAGCAGGCGTTAAAAGTCTTAGGCATCATTTTACAAGATGTGTCGGTTCACATACCTTAACTTTTGAGAAATTTACTACGACTCTAGCTAGAGTAGAATCATGCCTGAACTATGACTAGTGCTCCTGAACCTTCCGTTGAACTCGTTCCAGAAAATCGCTTGACTAGGTGGCAGATCGTGCAACACATCGCGGAAATATTTTGGCGAAGGTGGAACATAGAATATTTGCATTCCTTACAACAGCGCTATAAATGGAATCAAGAGCGGCCTAGCATTAAAGTTCGAGATATGGTATTAATTAAATATAATGCTCTCCCGCCTTCGAAATGGACATTGGGTCGCATGATTATATGCTATGAGGGAAAGGGTAATTGTGTCCGTACGGTTAGAGTTAAAACTGCTGCCTCAGAGTTCGACCATTCCATCTCAAAAATTTGCTTGTTGTCTATATCTTCGGTCAAGCCTGCTGAATTATCTTGCTCTTCAACAGATTATAAGTTAAAAGTGCCAATTGAAGCGAAATTCGTCTTATAAAATAATTGGTTTCGAGAACTTTTAAAGCTATACTAAATTTTAGTATTGTATTTAAAAAAAAAAGACTTTTACTGTTTTTATATTGTATACGTTCTTTGTAAAGCTCCGTTTTATCAGCATGTTATTTTCTTTTAGTAGAGTAATTGTTATGGCAGGTGACCAATTCGTTTGACTAATATTCAAATCGTTGATTTTGTGATTGTTTTTTAAGGCGGGCGGCAAGAATTGTTTTTTTTTCTTGTTACCACTTTTTCAATCCTTGCAAATTTAAAAATTTTAATAATATATTTTTTTTCAACTTCTTTCGTGCTGTTTTAACACCACGAGGCGGGCGGTACGCTAAGAGTGTGTCAGTTTTCTGTTCTATTCGGTTGAGTGTGTGGCGATTAGAGCCTAATTTTCACCAGTAAGCGTCCTAATGCGCTCCGCGCCGGGTCGTTTTTGGAACGCCGGAGAATTTCTATTTATTATGACGTAATAAAACGACTTACTGGTGAAAATTAGGCGCTAATCGCCACACACACATAACTATATTCTCACAAACAAGCACTCAACCGAATTGAACAGAAAACTAAAACACTCTTAACTCCCTTCATTTTTATCATATATCCTCCAATAGATATAGAATTTTTCTGCCTACCTCATACGGTAAAAGAGAGATGTCGAAAACATCGTTTCGAATTTGATCGTATTAATTTATCTGTCTCACATGGCATGCATAGTTGCAAAATAGTAATGTGCTTTTGGATGCTTTAGTCTTCGAATGATTGAAGCAAGCGAGAGACAGAGGTGATCCAGAATCCGGATCGATCGTTTAAGAGAAAGCACTCATTTTTAACGAGATGCCCAATGGTCCTCAAACGTTGTAAGTATATAAGCAGGAAGAACGTTTTTTTTTGATCCTGTAGCAACATAGTGTTTCAGCTATGAGCTCCTCATTTGAGTAAAAACGCTTATCGGTGAGCCATCTCTTCAGGTTAGGGAACAAGTAATAGTCGCTGGGGGCCAGGTCTGCTGAATACGGTGGCTGAGGAACCAATTCGAAGCCGATTTCATGCAAT
>NC_046665.1:9396704-9417025 GCF_010883055.1 Belonocnema kinseyi | reverse complement strand
ATAAATGGCTGAAGTTTTGACAGGCGTCATTTGAAGGATCAAGCTCGACGAAAATGGTTCACATTAGTGAATACTAATGCCATTTCTTAGAATTTTCAGGTATGGTACTTATCAGACTGCCTAGTATTTAGCTACCCTTGGATCCATATTAAAAAAAACTTGCAAATATTTTTTACTACACTGAAAAATCCACCGAAAATTATTCATACACCCTAACTGTTTACGCTCGGAGTACCTCAATTGGAGTCAAAAGTTAGGTTCAAAACCGAGCTCCAATTGAAGTTATACTGTAAATGCTGTAACAAATTATCTTTCGAATTCAGTACTAAAAATTCAGTTAATAAAAATGAAAAAAGACAGGGACAAAGTGATAAAAAAGGCTATAAAAATAATCAGTAAATATATCGTAAACTACTACCCAATGCAGAGTTATGTATAAAAATCTCCGATAAACGTTAACTTATAGTAACAACAAATGCACAATAATTTCAAAGATTTCACAATTATTTCGAAAATGTCGTGAAGTTTTGAAAAGATTTCAAATCTTTTCTTAACTTGAAGTGATTTCACCAAGTTTTTTAAAGATTTCAGGAAGATTGCAGAAACGCCCACATCATTGTCTTAAGATGTTTACACAACCCGAAATTAAAAAGTTAACGGGAGACATGGAAACAAAATTTTTGTTAACAGTTAAATAATAATAATAAATAATAAAATAAAATATTTTGTTGATTGAACAATTCCTATTTCAATAAAATCGGCGCGAAGTTACAAAAAGTGGTTTATTTTTATACCGACCAAGGATCATGCAAATATGTAAGAATTTTGAAATTATTTGGCTACTTAAGGTGGTTCCTGGCCAACTGCGGAGTATACAAGAGTTGGAAGAGTTGAAGTATTGTAAAGTTGTGAAGGTTTTTAATAAGTCATTAGAAGGGAGGATATGAGCTAAGAATTCATTCTTCGGTGGAATTAGATATAAGCGTTCAACGGTGATTCAAGGGGTTGAATTTTTGTGTTTATGTGAAACATACAAAGGCGCAAACGGATTAAGCGATGAGATTAAGTTAGATCACAAAAGACTCATTTGACTAATTATGTCTTTAATTATTAGAATATTTTCTCAGTTGTAGGTTATTAAGTGCTCCTGAAACTTACGCTCATTTAAATGTGCCCGATTTCTTACTTGGGTTTGATTGTGGTATAAGGATTGAGTACAAGAATATCTGTAATTGATATTAATAAGATCCGTGATTTGATGGGAATGGGATAGAATTTTCACATCAAGAATTCAGCTTTTTCAAATTATCTACTGCCATTCAGTTTTTTCGGAAACTGGAATGATCAGCGTGAAGGATAGAATGATGTGGGTCAATAGATAACCGAACGACATGTATCATGGATGTTCAATATTGAGTGTGATTACTAGTCGCCTGTAAATTTGCATTAAATTTTCCTATTAGAATAATATTATTAAAGTTAGGCACATGTATAAAAATTTTCAATTCAAGTTCAGCGCTAAAATAGACATGCAAAGTTTTATAAATTACAACCACCAAAACAGTGTCCATCACTCCCGTGGCCTTAAAAAGAAGAAAATCGTCAGTAGGGTAATTAACTGTCGAGTTGACACTTAATAAGACCTCCCCTAAGGCTTTCGTGTACGTACAGGAAACCCCCAACCCCCCCTCCGCGCAATTCTGTCTCCATGGAAGAATGCGTGATTGTCAAGAATTTGACTTGATGGGTAATTGAAGGTTAGTCATGTCTCAGAGAAATGTAAGGCAATTGTAAAATAGCATAGTAAATCACAAATCTTAAACTTTCTTCCAGGTGAAGAAAAGACAGCAAAGAGTGATGATGATTCTAGATAGTAAGAACGTATCTTACCAAGTGATAGATATTACAGAACCAGGAAAAGAAGACGAAAAAGAATTTATGCAGACCATGAGCACTGCAAGAGACAGCAAATACCCTCTACCTCCTCAAATATTCAATGAAGATGAATATTGCGGGGTAATTTTTCATTTTTTTAAAAGTATTTCATCATTGTCTGACATGGATTTTGGCGCTTAAATAATAATATTCGATTGTGATACGTTCTTTTTCACAAAATATGAATCTGAAGTCCGAAATTGTCAATGGATTCTAGTTTTTTAGAAAAACTGAGTCAGTTGACCATTTTTTATCACTTTTAGAAATATAACGGAGGCTAATAGACCCTTCTAAATGGAATGTACTACAAATTTAAACCTTGCCCTTTGAGGGCAAGGATGAGAACAAAAAAATCGGGAGCCATGATCTTAGGATACTCGGGTTCAGTTTTTGAGAAGCGCACGCACCAAATATAGCACAAGCTTCTCCCTTATCGCACGCTGTTCTCTCCGTTCTCTAACTTGCCTTTTATTATTTATACGGGTTCTTTTTTACATCTTGATTTCTGAGGGACACCGGTTTTCATTAAAACCAGTGGTGTAGTCGAGGCCTGGCGGGGCCATGGCGGTGCCACGCCACTTATTTGTCGTTCAGAAAATCTTACTAGTTAGTATTACAAGAGCCATTTGCACAATATTGAGAATGCCATGCCATGGTTCTCTGCAGAGAGGAAGCCTAAGCTAAGCTCGGTGCGCAACTTCAGACAACGCTGTTTCACTCCCTGTTTATTATAGTCTCAGAGTCGCGGGCACGTGCAATAAACGCAAAAATGGTTTATAATCTATGGAACACTGGTCGGTGTACGATTAGTAAAAGAGTTTTGTAAGTAAGCAGGTAAAAAGGTCACACTTCTAAAAATAAATAATTTTGAAATTGGTGATATCAGAATCAGATATTCGAAATCTATCTTTTTTTATTCCTGGCATATGTAATTTGTTTGAAGAAATTTGAAATTTGAATAGTTTTACTTAGGCAAGAATATTATTGCTTGCCAAATTTGAATCTTTTTTATCCACATTATCAAATCAACCAATTTATCATGTAATTGTAAAAAATTGCAGATTTTAAATATATTATTTTTAAAGTGCGCACTGAAAAGTTAAAAAGTCGTTAAATTTCGTCACTTTGGCCTGTTTATGAATAAGGGTAGCCCGCTTCAGAGGATCAGTCAACGTGAGAATGGCGATAGTTTACCATAAAGTAGGATAATGGGCTAATAAAAATAGGCGGGGTAGAAGATTGTCTACGCAAAACTTAATTTCATCATAATAGTTTCCTGAAAGTCCACAGTGTACATTAAGAATTCAATTTTAGAAATAATAAAACCCACTTCAGGACAACAATGTCATCTACGCGTCGGTGTTTAAGTCTCAGGCACTTGCAATAATGTTCAATTTTGCAATTAGTGATTTGAGAATAATAAATTTAGAATGTACAATTTTTACTTTTAAAGACAAATTGTATAGGCGTGGAATCGTAAAAAATCATGGTTTCCAAATATATTATTTTTAAATCTTACATTAAGAATTAAAAAGTTAAATTCCATAATTTTTGCCTGCTTGATAAAAAGGTGCCCGTGAAAAGGGTCAGTTAGGTGGGGGATGATCAAATAATTATTCAGTTAAAATATGACAAAGTCGTTAAGAAATACTGCAATAAGAATTGCAACCCTTTAGGGCGGTCTGGCGATTTTATACGACATACAACTAAGTAAAAATTAAAAAATTCGATTGATTTTAACTACATGCATTAAAGAGAAGACTAATCAAAAATTAAAAAGTCTTATAATACTGGAACTTTATATTCTAGACAATTGCTTCTGTTGCATACTCGAGGCCTGACATGGTTCTTCTTGACTTCGAGAAGCGAACCATGTTCGTTGTTGAATTTTCGGCACGAGCTAACAAAAACATTATAGCCAAGGAGGATAAAAAGAAAGAGATGTATAGAGACCTTATAAGGAAGTTACGACGATTGCATCCTGAATATTCTGTTCAACTAATCGTCCTTATAATCGGCGCTTATAAAGTTTCCAAGCTTCTGCTGGTTAATAGACCAAATATGTTATAAAATACTTTATCTACGAAGGAATGGTTCGGACAAAAGTTCACCAGGACCGAGGGGAGCATTTGATTGTACCATCAATTTTGACCTTGCAGACAATTTTCAAGGTCAAATGGTGGTAAACGTTTGTTTATCCCGAAAAATCAAGACAATTCAGGAAAAGGGCATCTGTTCGTTTCACAGACAGTAGACATTAATTTTTTACCTTTCCAAGTTCACAAAAACCATTTTTCCACAGGTCATTTTTGACGTGAAATTTTCCACTCTTTTCAAATCCACAGTCAAAACAGGGGTTCTCTTTTAAGAAAAGAGTTTTGCATCCATTTGACCTTGAAAATTGACATAAAAGTCAAAATTCATGATACAGATTTTTTTAGGACTATACCACTGATTAAAACATAGCTGTATAAATAAGAAGCGAGTTGAAGAACGTAGAGAACAACGTGAGCTGAGCTGAAAAGTCATTGACTAAGTCAAGCTTTCTAGGATAAAGCTTAAAGTATCAGAAATTAGAAGTGCCGTCGTTAGATAATTGGATAGTCTTTTCAAATTTCAATCATTCATCGAAAATTTCACAGTGTTGTGGTTAAAACAAAATTTATATTATTTTTTTTTGTATTGATGTCTTGTTTTCTAAATTTATTCGTATAGATTTATATTTAAATTATATTTGTGTTTACTCCATACACACATGAACACTACATATAATATTGTACACTTTTAGCGATATGAAAAATGGAGGCTGGTTTCGAACTACCCAACCTAGACTTAACGCATTTTATCCCACTGAAAAAATCTCAAGTTTTGTCAACTTACTTTTTTCCGTTCACTTGTAAAAAAGTCTTTTCGAGTATTCCAAGATTATGCCACCTAATATTTTGATTTCTATTCTGAGAGGGCAAGTTACAAGCTGTTATTTTATCCTACTCATAAGGTTCGATTGGCTTGCATTATTTTAACACACGCGCTGAAAAATAACCAAAAATAAGGTTTTTGGGCTTTTGGCCCTATTTTCCTTAAAAACTAGAAGAAAATCACTATTTTCTATTTTGTATTTAAATTAGGTGTGTGCAATGCCTACTGGTATCAGTTGTCATAGGACAAGTGCAAAAAAAACTTTCGATATTGTTGTGCAGTATACACAACTCTAAGATCATGTAATAGTACACCATACTCTCGCTTTCAGCCCAGTGTCGGAGGTTGCTTTCAAATAGCCCTGGACTGATTTGAGGCGGAATGATACGTAAACAGTAAGGGTATATATTTTATTATTGTTCGGTTCAGTTTTGATTTCTCTAGAATCAAACCGAAGGGCCTATGACAAAGCCACCGAACGGATAGAGGGTCCCTGTACCAAGGGTTTCTGCTGAATATGGTTACAAAAATAAATAGGCAGTCGCGGATAATTGTCCAGGGGTGGTCCCGAAGGAATTAACCCCCACGCGGAGGTGTGAAAACCGTGCCAAAAGCTGAATGGCACCTGGGTGAGGTGTCTAGAACGGTGAATCTGGGATATTGGGCGACCTCTCAGAGTACGCAGCCTTATCCTTGCATGCGGGGCTCTACGAGGATGGACGAACCCCTTTCCCTAGCTTCTCGTGGGAACAACAGCCACAACACCAAACATAGTTTTAGTAAGTGCGGTTCAAAAAAACAGAACGCGCAGGGCTCCAGACAATGGGTCGGCCAACAATGCCGACCAATCTAGAGCTGGGGGAGCCACTGAAAATGGATTCAATGCGATCGATCGGCGGGATCTCGCGACCTTTGGGTGGACGGAGCAACTGAATCACGACTTGCTAGAGTGCTACGATGCGAGTGTGACCCCTGAACGGAGTTACATGGCACGACTGCATGCTCTGTGGTGCGAGAAACACCCGGAGCTATCGCACTTTTCGCAGCAACGTCTACGAAACCATGCTGAACTACTCCGTAAAAGAGGCTATGTAAGCGGAACGCCTACTCTACCACAGCTAGAACAAGCCGGTCACAGAGAAAGAGAGGCGACACTTAAGACCAACCGCGGGCAGGCATCCACTAGATGAAGAGCGATGCTTTACGACCCGGAGAAACATCAACACCAAGGTTTCTCTCAAGCCTAAAGATCTGGCTGAAATGGATGACGAGCTTCGTGGACATTTTTCCGGAGATTCCGACCTCTGGACTATCAATTATTGTGTGTATAATACCGCGAGAACTTTGGCCGATGCGAACCTCGCATTCAATGTGTGATTGACTACATCACATCTGGCAGGAATTTTACCGCCAAGGTTCGAAAGTTCGCGCGCGAACTCCGGACCCGTTATAACACACTTAACAAGTCAAAGCTGTTGACCATCAGGCAGCATATTGTTGAGAGAATACGGATACTATCTGACGCTAAGAGAAGTCTAGAGCGGAGGGAGAGGTGGATCAGAGAAATTCAACAGCTTCTCTCTGACCCATCTCAACTCTTCCAAGACCCTCCAGTTACTGTCGAACACCCACCCAAACCAGAGGAGGTCGAAGTATTTTGGAGAGAAGTCTACGAGGTTCAGCATAGGCTGGATGAAGACTCAGAAAATATAAATAGCTTCAAGGAGTTACGTGTTCTCCTCATAACACCTGATAAAGAATGCCCACCCATCACTACCGAGAAGGTGAAAAAAGTATTAAGAGGGATGAAGAACTACTCCGCACCGGGACCAGATTGTATCAAAACCTTCTGGTGGAAGAAGTTTTCTTCAACCCATTAGCATTTGGCCCGTATTTTCACTTCATATTTGAATTCGGAAGAGCCGATTCCGGAGTGTTTGGTGTTTGGAGGCTCATGAAAGGCGTAGCTGGATGTCGGGAGAAACCTGCTCATCGATAGATGTGTCTGCAAAGATGCAGCATTCTACCAGCGTGACCTATCGATGCCCTGGATTGATTATCGAAAAGCTTTCGATTCGAACTCCCATAGACTTATCATCTGTCTTTTGGAAATCTTAAAGGTTCATCTGCAAATAGTTGAATGCATAGAGAGATTGATGCCGCTTTGGAAAACGAGATTTACTATCTCATCTGGAAAAAATCGTGTGACAACTAACAAGGTAACCTTTCAGAGAAGTGTCTTTCAGGGCGACACCATGAGCCCACTCCTCTTTTGCCTTACATTATTGCCACTATCTCTAGCACTTCGCCATTCCGACGGGTACTTGTGCAGCAAACCTGCAGATCGAAAGTACAAGGTCACTCATGTATTTTACATAAACGATCTTAAGATCTATGCTAAAAACAGAGAGCAACTGCGTCTAGCCCTGGGGATTGTCGAAAGATATACTAAGGAAATTGGAATGGAATTTGGGTTAGACAAATGCACCAAGGTTTATTTGAAGCGAGGAAAACTTAATGGCATCCCTGCAGATCCTGAGCTCGTTGATAGAAGCGCCATACGACACCTTTGCGCTGGAGAGACTTATACATACCTGGGCGTGCCACAGAGCCGCATTCAGGATGTGACATCTCTAAAGGATACTCTCCGAAGCAGAGACAAACGTCTCATCCGACAGATTTGGTCTTCCGAACTGTCGGCGAGGAACAAAGTATCTGCAACGAACATGCTTGCCGTCCCGGTACTACTCTATTCATTTGGAGTGGTTCCATGGACAAAGAACGAGTTCGGATCCCTTGATATCGGGACAAGAAAGGTTATGCACATGAACAAAGGATGCATCTTAAGTCTTCCGTTCCGCGACTATACATCTCACGCCGTCAAAGGGGTCGCGGAATATTGAGTCTTGAATGTCTTCACAAGAGGATTATTCTGGGTACAGCACATAGAGTTGCAAATGGAAGAGACCGTCTTCTTAAAATGGTCAGGAATCACGAAGAAGTGGGCAAAGGAGCGTTTCTGTATAAAGCAGCGGAGGAGGCTGCTGAAACACTCGGACTTGATTTCAGTATTAGGAGTGAGCAAAATGCATCAAATCTTATCTATCTCGAGTACTTACTCCTGACGGCCCGGATTAAGAAAGCACAAGGGCAAAACTTTCGTGAACAGCTCCTCGATAAGAGGATACATGGTATCTTCCACAGAAATGTGAAGGATCAGTCAATGTGTTATGAGCTAACGTTTGCTTTCCTTAAATCGCCCGGATTGAAGTCTGGTACGGAGGGTTTCCTTTTTGCATGCCAAGACGGTGAAATTTCCACCTTAACATACCGTCGCCACATTTTGAGCCAAGACATTCCCGATGATAGCTGCAGGGCATGCCATGCACACCCCGAGCATTTAGCTCACATACTATCCAGTTGTCCAGCTCTCGCGGGAACGACCCACATTCAAAGGCACAATGCGGCACTAAGAGTGCTTTATTACCATCTCTGTCACTCTTACGGCATTAACCTTAATATCGCTCCTCTAAATGCTCCTAGGGAAATTGAGTCAATTGTCGAGAATGGGAAGTGCCGCATATACTGGAACTTTATATTGTCGACAATTGTTTCTGTTGCTCACTCGAGGCCTGACATGGTTCTTCTTGACTTCGAGAAGCGAACCTTGTTCGTTATCGAATTTTCGGCACCAGCTGACAAAAATATATCCAAGGAGAATGAAAAGAAAGAGAGGTATCGATACCTTACAAGGGAGTTGCAACTATTGTACCCGGAATATTCTATTAAACTAATCGTCTTTATCATCAGCGCTCTTGGAGGCGCCAAGCTTTCACTTGATAATGGCCTAAAAAGCTTCCCTGCGTGTCAACAATATGCTAAAACACTTGCGGGAAAAATGCAGAAGGCGGTTGTCCTTGGGTCGCTCCGTGTTCTTAGGATGCACGAGGCTTTTGCTGGATCGTTGTATTGATTCCTTTACAGACTGTAACCACCTATTTCATAGTCGTGAGACGTGGTTGTGGCTGAAATTTTACCGCCAAAAAGCAGTATGTACCAAAAGCAGATGTCCAAGTTTCGTATCTAATAGTTTTTGAGAGAAAGCGTAGTTTTTGTTTTATTCGTAGAAAACTACATTAACAATCAAATAAATTTGAAGACAAACGACACAAACTACAAAAAAATGGGAAAAATGTTGTTTATCAAAAAAGAACTGCAAATTTGTTTCTTATAGGTTTTTACTAGGATGCGTAGTTTTTGTTTTAATCGTCAAAAATGTCATTAAGAATAAAAAAATTTAATTTGTGTAAATGTGACGTAAGATACGATAAAAATACATTTTTTTTGTTAATGACACAAAGTACGAAAAAAAATTAATAGGCGAAGTTTGTTGACCCGAAAAGCACCTGCAAATTTGTTGTTAATTATTTTTGAATAAGATGAATATGTTTTCTTTCAATCACAAATTAGAAATAAAACAAATTAATTTTTTTGAAAAACGATACACGTTACAATAACTTTACACTAAGATGCGTATTTTTGCCTTAAATCGTAAAAATAACATTGAGAATAAACAAATTATATTTATAGAAAAAGAACACTAGTTGAAATACAGTGTTTGATAATAATTCTTCTATAGAATGCGCACTTTTTTAATTATAAAAATAAGACAATGAAAATACGTATGTTTTAATACCAATTCAGATTGTGAATTTTAATAACATCAATTTATTCAAATGATACAGTTTCCTGTGTACATAATAATACAGTTTTATAAACCTCGATGGTGAGAGGCATGGGCACCGATCGATAAAAGCACCCTAAACGGAACAGACAACTACTACTTTCATGTCGTTTTTCATGGGTAGCGCTAAAAGCAATTTATTCATTGACTGCTCACAGACTTAAAGTCAAAATGAGGAGCTTGCGCTTTAAAAATAAAATTAAGTTTTCTCATTTTCCTACTCCATTTCAACGTCCTTCCCAGATGGGCGGAAGAGATGTCAAAAATTAAATTGCTTACAATTGAATAGTTGTCCTGAAAACAGTCAACATGTCTTTTTTATTTTTTGTTTCGAAGCGTATTCCTTGAAAAGTCAACAATGTCATTTTGCGCTAATGCAGTACCATCTAGCGCGAATCGAAATTTTTAAAAAATAAAACTGACGTATTTTTTCATGGATAATCTGAATCTGCAATAAAAAATGTAAGTTCACATTTGAAATTTTAAATATACCCCCTTCCGCTCCAGGAGACAGAGTGAGGGGTAAATTTTTGCGGGGTAGCTATGCCCCCTCGAGAATAAACTTTTTATCATAGACATTTTTTTCGTTATATGTGTATTTCTTGAGATATTTCATTTTCTAAAGATAAAAGAAAGACCTTGTACAATACGAATTTTTTAGGACTATGAAGACTTTGATTTGGCAAATGAGAATGACGAATTAGAACTGTTTCTCAAATTGTCAGTATCCACCAGCACAGCCGAGTTCACCCTGAATTCCAAATCCCAAAGTAAAGAGGTTCATCAAAATGGCAATACATCTAGTCGAGAGGTAAATATCTTTGTATTTTTTTCTTTACACTCAAGGTTTCATCGAGTTCATCATCGTTTTTAGGCATGTAAATGTATATTTATTAACTTTTTGCATTTTACGAAAGAACATTTGTAGCTTCTTTTTTCCGCTTATGATCTGCGAGCCTTTTCCAGCTTGCGAGATGTTTCTTGGCTTGCGAGGGAGTTGGTCATCCACAGCCCACAGTGGGCTGTAACAAAAAACGTAGCATTTTTCATAGAAATAACCTAAAAGTATTAATGTTTTTGTGATTAAAGGCATGTGATACACTGATATTTCTATATTACCGACCTCAGTTTTTCAGTTCACTCAATTTTTTTTTTAACTTAAGTACTTTTTTTGTAAATAAAATGTTCGACTCTGTAACATTTGAAAATTTATCAGAAGACCATACAGTACGTTTTTGTACTTCATTTGAGTAGGAATTTCGATAAAAATTATTTTGAAATTTTTTTTAACCTAAGAACTTTTCTTCTATTTAAAACATCTGTGAGATGTAAAAAAAGGCAGTGCATAGATGTCCCGCGCCGGACGCTAGGTTGGTATCCGGTAGATTGCTCTGATTGTTTGCAGGGCACTGAACGGGTCTGCCGGACAGAAGCATCGAGTACGGCAATCAACTTAGTACATTTCTTGTTTTCGTATGACGTGCATGCTGTATTGTTTTAGTATTATATTTATGTTTTATATTGTATTTTCATGTTATATTGTTTTAATTTGAAGCACTTTTTTCAAAACTAGTTTAACATTTCTTTTCGCTAAATAAAATGAAAATTACATTTAAAGACGATTTAAATATACATTTGTTCTCTGAAGAATTTGTAGTGAATTATTTCAAAATCACTCTGAAATTTACTTTTTTACTTTTATTATGAAGAAGATAAGACATAATCTCAAAATAAAGTATATAATTTGGAAGGAGAATATGAGTGCATTTTTAGAGGCACTTAAATATCTAATTACTGATTGAGAATGGATTATTTCGTGTTTCCTATTTTATCTTTCCTCATACATTTACTTCATTGTTCTTTCCTTACTAAGAAGACAAGGCATAGCCTCGAAGTGAAATATATTATTTGAAAGAAGAATATAAGCGTACATTTTTTACATACTTGAAATATGTATTGCTCATTAAAAATGAGTTAGTTAGTATTTCCTATTTTAGCTTTCCCTGTACATTTACTTTATTATTATAAATAATATGAAAATTTTAGAATGGGTTTGAAACTCATCGTATGATGTTTTGAAGCCAAAATTAATTTCTGAAGACGATTCAGAAAAAATTTCTTCTAAATCACATTTAATGATATTTTAAGTTGAAAAGTAAGTTCTGGAGTTGTTTTAAAAATAATTCACTGAAGAGAGAACAAAATTTATCTTTAAATCGTCTTTTAATATAATTTTTATTTTATTCAAGGAAAAGCAATATTAGAGTATTTTTTTAAAAATACTTCAAATTAAAACAACATAACATGCATGTCACAAGAAAATAAGAAATGCACTAAGACAAATGCCGTACTCGATGGTGTTGTCCGACAGACCCCGGCCATTGTCGTATGATCAATCAGAGCAATCTACCGGATACGAACCTAGTGTCCGGCACCGGACATCTATACACTGCCAAAAAAACGTACATAAACGTTATTTACTGTCGGCTCTGGCATTTCTCATAGTTGGAGGCCGACATTTTATATATAGAAAAGTTCTTAGGTTCACAAAATTTCATGGTACAAAGAAAATATGTCAAAAAATGGTCTCGGTTTTAATTTCTTTAAAAATAATTTTTAACGAAATTTCTACTCAACTGAAGTATAAAAACGTAGTTTATGTTCTTCTAATACATTTTTCAAAGTTGCAGTCTGATATTTTATTGACAAAAAAATCTTAAGTTTAAAAAAATTCAATAAACTGTAAAAGTGAGGTCGGTAAAATAGGTATTTCAGTGTGTCCCATGTCCTTAAGGACAGAAAACTACAGAATAGAGAACCATATTTATGGAGACGCTTTAAAAAATATTTTTGACCTTAAGAGTCTAGGTTGAATGGAATATTTTTTGACAAAAATTTATGCATTTGAATACTGTGAGCGCATAGATATTATATTTCATATGGTATACATATGTTTCAATAGATTTTGTCATGCCATATTGAAATCAGGGTTTTAAATGACGGGCCGAGAATAAAAGCGGTGTAGAATGAGTTTCAGAACAGAAGCGGTTTATGTTTTCGTGTCATCGCAAAAAAGGCTTTGAAAAATGACTGGAGCGGAAACGGAATGAATGAGCGTCAAAGTAAAAGCGAACTGAAATTATTCCGCGGGCAAAAACGTTTTAGGACTTCAACCCAATTTGGCTCCCAGTCTGAACTCAACCCGCTTTTACTCCCAGCCCTAAACTTAACACGTATTTGCTCACGCAGCAGGACCGTAGCTTTTTGAAATTTGATGCCCCTTGTTGATATTGTGATGTTGCAATATTCATGTTCCGTTTCTGCCAGATTTGTATTATAAATGTCATCTTTGATTAAGGATTTTTAGTTCTTCGTTCTCATATTAACATATTAACATCAAGCCTAAAGTTCTACATTTTTCTTCATTAGATCACATTAAGTTAGATAGTTGATCTAACAATAATTAATACCATCAATTTATTGTAAAAGCTTTTAATTGCATCATCAGATATAATAATATCAATAATAATATTTTAATGTGAAGAATTCCTGAAAATGAAACCAGAGTCTATAACGACTAAATTTGGACAGCCACCAAGGTGGTTAGGTGGTTTATTATTATTTTTATAATATTACAATAATAATATTTATATCAAGTATAACTTACATAATCAAATTTATTAATGATTACAAAAAACAGTACAAGTCTTTAGTACTTGTAGAGCGTGGCAAATCACAAAGAGTGCCAACAATTGTAGGGTTGTAACGCTTCGTGTTTCGCCCCGCTCTAAGAGGACTCAAACCCGGATTTTCATTAGTGTGGGTATAAAAAATTATATGGATGATTTGAGGAAAGCCCCTCAGCAAATGAAATAGATTTTAAGAGATTCCAAAGAATTTAAAAGAATTCGTTGTAAATTTCCAGTTAATTGCAAAAAATATTTGAAAATCTCTTCAAATGTTTCAAATCCTACGAAATCCACTCACTTCTTGTGCATAAATTCCTTGAAATACATTAATATAATACAGAATTTCACTCAATATAATGAAGTCTCATGATATTTCCTGAAATTCTGGAAAATTTTCTAAAATAACTTGAGTGCTTCTTAAATTCCTTAAACTGATTGAAATCCTCAAAAATTTGCTCAAATCTCTTGGAATATTTTTAATAGCCAGTGTACAACCTGATGGGTCCTATAAAATCGTTCTATATCTTTATAAATTCTAGTTTTTTATTTTTTGAAAATACGACACCTTTTTTTAAGATCTCTTCAAATCAATAAATGACTAAAATCAACTAAAAATTCTTTGAAATCTTTTTAAAATACCCTAAAATATTGCAAATGTCTTGACCTTTTTAAAACTCATGAAAGTTATTAGGAATTAAAAAAATACCGTAATATCTTTCATATCATTTGTAATCACTTGAATTAATGGAAATATTTTGTAGACTACCATAACATGAGTTATTTAATATCCTGTAAAATCTCTTGAAACCCCTAGAATTTTTTTAAAGCGTTTGATAATTTGTTGTAATTTTTAAAATAGTTGAAAATAGATTTTTTAAATTATTCTAAAATAGGAGTGTGACAAGAAAAATGTAAACCCTTAGGGGACACATTATAAGCTTCCATTCCAAATTATTCTAAAATATTCAAAATTCTTTAATAACTTTGATACCTTACGAAGTTACCGAAATTTTTATGAATAAATTATTTAACGCCTATTTAAATATCATAAAATTCCGTAATATTACGTGAAATCTAATATTTCATGAAATCCTAGATATTTTATTAAAATACCTTAAGACTTTTGAAAATCACTTACAAGTTAAAATTATTGTATTCCTCAGAAATCTTCTAGAATCTCTTGGAAAATTGTAACATATTTTTGCTTATATTATCATAAAACATTTTCAATCTTATAAAATCGTTCCATATCTTACAAAATACTAGTCAGTTCTTTAAAACCCCATGAAAGTTTGTTTAAAGCATCTGAAATCATTCGAATCTTTCGATTTAATTTAATAAATTTTTAATCTCTTGAAAAAGCCTTGGAATCTCTTTAAATACCCTAAAATATTTCATATGCTTTTCTATCAGTTTACATTATTAAAATCATTAAAATATTTTGGAAATATAATTGAAACTTTTTAAAGCTTTTAAAAATTATTTGCGATTTTTCAAAATACCCTGATATCTTTCAAATCCTTGGTAACCACTTGAAATTATTGAACTGTATTAATAATACTAATATAATTAATATCTTCAAAGAATCCCTTAAAATCATTGAAATTCTCTGAAATCTTCTAAAATCCAATCATTTAAAACATCCTAGCACTTCATAGATCCCATAACGTCGTTCGATATCCTCCAAAGTTCACCTCTGTTAGTAGAAATTACATCTTTATTGGTTAAAAATGCAACTATTTGGTTGAAAATTCAACAATTTTGGTTTGAAAAGTCTTAAATTTTGGTAGAAAATTCTGCTAATTAGTTAAAAATTTTACTAGATGTAAAATATTTTCTGGATGAAAATTAAACTTTTTTTAATTGGTTGTTTTTTATTTCGTTTGAAAAATTTGACTGTATCACTACATTGTTCAAAAATGATTTCTTTTTCATGAAGGCTTATGTCCTTGGTTAAAAACTTAACTTTTTAGTTGAATAGCCTACTTTTTTTTGTTTAAAATTAATTTTTTAACGGAAAATGTAACTTTTCCATTCTTGGTTTGAAATTTCATGTTTGCTGTGTGAAAATGCATCAGTTTCGTGAAATATTAACTTTTTGCTGAAGTCATAAATCTTTGTACAAAAAATTCGTCTTTCCGTTTGAAAGCTCAACCGTTTCGATAAACTTTTATTTATTTATTATTGTATTCATTTCTATTTTTTATTATAAGAAAAACCTTTTAAAATATTGTTGCTCTGTGAGATTTTTCTCGGTGACTTAAGTTTGATATTTGAATTGATGCTATTCTAAACATACAGAATCAATCATTTTCTCAATTTAAAAAATCGATTTATCACGTTTTATTCACTTATTCCTCATTTATCTGACTTGGAACAGGGAATTTCAGAAAATAATTATTAGTTTTATTTTAGGACAGGGAGCTTTGGTAAAGAAATATAATTTCACTTGGAACAGGGAATTTTTTACATTGAACGGGAATTTTGTAATGAATTAGATGGAAAATTTAGAAGAAAAGAATTTTTAAAAATCCGTCTTCCAATTCTTTTTTGGTAAAAATTTAATCTTTGGCATAAAATTCAACTATACCAGTTGAAGATTCATCATTTTAGATAAAAATTCAATGTTAAACAATTCGTATGTAAATTGGTCTTTTTTAATTCAGAATTCGACTATTTCGTTGAAAATTCACGTATTTTGTCAGAGGTTTTCCTGTTTCCGAGAAAATTGCAATTAAATGTTCTATTTTAAACCTCCACGGCATGAATTTATTTCACCAAAGCAAAGACAATTCGTTGTATTTAAGGGTTTCTGAGGTCGTTGAATTAGGAGCCAAAGTCATAATTTCAAAATTCAAGATGGTAGATCCAGTATGGCTGACCAATATTGTAAAACCCAACTGATGTGACTAAAAATTACTATACGTGGGGTTTTCGGGTCGCAGATTTCCAAACCAAAGTAAAAAATGTAATATGATGGATCCAGTTTGGGCAAACAAGATTGTGAGAATATAATTGATTTTCTTAAAAATAGCTACTCGGGGGAATTTCTCGTGTGACCAACGTCAAATCTAAAGTCAAGTTTAAATATTTTTAATTGCAGAACGAATCTGGCAGGCAGGAAGTTACAAAAATGATAGAACTTTAATTAAAAATTGCTATTTAGTGGTTTTTCGTATCGCTGATTTCAAATCTGAAGTGTAAGTAAAAAAATCTCAGTTATGGGAGAATGCGTATATTTCTTGCGTGCGCAGTAGTGATTCGTGTGTATTTTTAAGTTTACAAATTGGGTTATATAACCTATAAATACACAAAAATCACTCATGCGCATGCCAGAGATATCCGGGTTCTCCTGTAATTGCTCGGGGTCGTTTTCGTATGTTTAATGCGTGCATTTTAACTACATTTTTCAAATATCATAAATCTGTTAACTTAAATCGAAAACAGTGATTTAAACCCCTTGTGGAGCGACAGTCATAAATTGGAATTGATATTGTTTTTTAATTTATTTTTAATGGAGGTTCCTGAAAACCCTGCTGTTTCGACGATTAGATTCTCATTGAGACACTCGTGGTTCGCGCTCGATAATTAGGTTATAGAGACGGTTTTCTTAAAAAAATTAAATGATGTGGACAAAATTCAACAACATACAAGAAGAAAATATGTTTTTCAATATAATGATAATAAAAAAATTCAATTTTTTTAATTGACTAAATAGAGGATTTAAGCCTTCTAACTCAGTAAACATCCAAAATCATACTTTCGTTCGTTGACAAGACATTTCAACCTCAGCTAGCAGAATACTTAGAATTCCATGTCGCGCATCCCCGTAAAAATTTTAAAAGTCTTTTTTGCAACGTACAGCATAAACGTGGTTTAGCTATTCGTCCGACGCTCGTACACTATTGCGTAGCATGAGCGAATCAAGCTCGGGAAACCCCCTTCCAGAATCATGATCGAAACGGTCCTCGCTAGTGAAACCCCACTCGCCTGCGTTGCAAATGCTGCACCGCCGCACAGTCGGAAAAAAGCACCTTTTTTGGACAAAAATCGACCGACAGTGCAATTCTTAACGGATTGTGATGTTTTTTGTTTAGAAATGACCGTAAGGCTTCCAGTTATTACAAGTAACTGCGGATATTTTAATTAGACTTAACGTAAATTTTTTTATTGAACAACAATGTTACAACTTTTTGTTACTAAACTTTTCCGTGATATCATTTTTTCTAAGAATTTAAATTTCATTTAAGAAGGTCATAAATCAATTAAATAAGTAATTAAAAATAATTTCCAGTGGGTTAGAGTAACTACAAAAATTGTTAATAATGTTATAAACAAATTAATTCACAAAAGTCATTTTTCGTGATTCGCGCAATGATTAGCTAATTTTAACCCATAGCTTTTGTATAAAGTATCACAGATAATGATGTGCGCTTACAATAAGTTAAGAATAGATAATAATTGCCAATTATTTAAACACTTTTTATAAACAAATGCACATTTTGACCATTTTTTCCTGAATAGCTCTGATTTTTTTGTTGAATCAATGCAAAATGTCTTGTAAAAGACTCTTTGCTGACATATTTTTAATAGTGACAGAAACTGGTAATTGTTTTTTTAAGATTTATGAACAAATGCACATTTTTACAATTTTTTTTTTAATAGGCTAGATTTTTTACAGAATGAACTGAAAATGTCTTGGCAAAGACTGCTTGCAAATAAATCTTTCTTGAAATAAAATAAAACAAATGAAGCAAACAAAATCAGGAATGACTTGAAGTTGCTTCAGGTACAAATAAATTGTTTTTCGTATCAGCTATACCTAAAAACAGTTGAATGTAGCAGGAGCAACCTCAAGTCGTTGTTGATTTGTTTTTCTGCATTTGTTTTGTTTTTTTTTTTGCTTTATGGAAGACGTTCACAAATAGACTGCGTGTTTCTACGGAGATATTGAGGAAATCCTTCGAAGTATTTTTTAACATGGAATACAGAATAAAAAATGAGCACTTATGTGACATCATTTGGAATAGCGATCCACAATCAAAATGTAACAAAGTAGATTTGATTTTGGATAGTGTTAATGCTACGTCTTCTCTTGATGAAAATCAGTTAATGGTTATGAGAAAAATTTCGTTGACTCTTTTATGCCTTTGTATAATAGAAAATGGAATAGTATCTAGGAAAAAAGCATTGTTTGTTCAAAATCATGCTGCATTCTTAGAAGCAGAGTTCAAGGTACCTTTTTCTTGCCCACCTATCTAAACAGAAGGTTTAACTAATGTTCTAACGAGAGGAAGACCACGATTATCATTTGAAAATGGATCCGAAAAGACGAAGAAAATGCGCGTCCAAGAACTTGCTTCAAATTATAGCAAGGAAGAATTATCCAAAGCACTTTCATTTATCAAAAATGAGTCCGATAGCGAATCTGGGACGCAGTTTCGTAAGGAAGATTATGAGAATAAATTGAAAAGAATCTTAGCGATGTACGTGGATTTAGGTCTTTCGAAGAGGAAATGCGAAACGCTAACAAAGTACAATGAAGAAATAACTGGCAATGATTCATATCCGCCGTATTTAAAGATCTCCGAAGCGAAAAAAGCTTGCTATATAGGAAACGGTGAGTATATAGAGACATCTTATTTAAGAGATTTCATAATTTTACTGGGTCATACAGTTAAGCGAAACATGTTGCAAATGGAAAAAGATGATCTCGCTAATCTTTTTAATAAAAAACTAGTGCTCTTTGGAAAGTGGGGTATTATCTCCAATAAGTGAGTTCGATTTTCACTCACTGAAGCACGAATGTATATAAACAATATGACAGCAAGGATTCTTTGGCAAGACATTTCAAATTGATTCCGCAAAAAAAAATCAAGCGTATACATTAAAAAATAGTCAAAATGTGCAATTGTTTATAAAAATTGTTTAAATAATTATTAGTTTTTGTCACTATTAAAAATATAATAGCAAAGAGTCTTTTGCAAGACATTTCGAATTGATTCCACAAAAAAAATCAAGCCTAACGATTCGCTCGCCGTGCGAGTGCATTTCCTTATCTCTAAGTCCTTCCTATATACATAAACGATTGATTTTGATAGCTGATCAGAACACCAATAATTATTTCTAATAATATTTAAATTACCGTTGCCTAAGTGATAATTTTTTATCACTACAAAATATGTTCAAAATTATTAACTGAAGATAATAAACGATTATAAAGTACTGTTATAAATCAACTAAATTATAAACAATTAATAATCAATAATCAATCAAATTCAAATTATAATTTAAAAATGTTAAATTAAAGTAATCAAGGGTGTCTCTAAGTCACCTTATGACAGCCAGAATTTTTGTTAGAAGTCAGAGAGTCACAATATAGCTTTCTTCCATAGTTCCGTTCCAAATTGTCACTCAACAACGACCATCCAATCCAAATTAGCAATGCTTGGAAAAATGACCCACCTCACCTATGCTTTCGTACCTTCAAGTCGGTCACACTTAAAATTCTCATGGCAGTTCTTTACTACTTCTTTTACCGACTAGAAGTACTAAGAAATCCAGAAAAAACACGGTTTCTCTTGACCGTCAGCGCTCGACGCGTAACAGAGCTGCGCCACACGTCATTAAGGCGCTTCGAACGGCTTTCAAACTCGCTAGGGGCAAACTAAATCTAAAAGTTAGCTCGCTTTTTCCCGAAAATGTTATTTTTGTTGTTATTTGTAAATGAAAATAGAGTGTACATTTTCGCTTGAAAGTCGCGCGAGCTATACAGTACATGGTAGTATAGTGAGGGCTGGCGGCAGGAGCGGAAAGCGGGGGACTCGCCTGTATTCTGAAGTGTCCCTCAAACGACAGTCAATTTGGCCACGTTGAAACTACGTTTTAACGCATGAATCATTGGCCGCAATATTTTAACCACGTATTTTATTATTATTATATACGAGGGTGGATTGATAAGTTTCCGGCCTGACCAAGAAAAACAACGTTTTTAAGAATTTTTTTTTTTATTTCTCAACATAATCTCCTCCAAG
>NC_046665.1:9379884-9396604 GCF_010883055.1 Belonocnema kinseyi | reverse complement strand
AAGCTATCTAAGGATGGTACTATAGAACGCCACCTCAAGGTAGGCCTAGTGGCGCCATCTCTTGGTCAGGCCGGAAACTTATCAATCCACCCTCGTATTCAGGGTTGAGACCGTCACAGCCCTTGACGCTTGGGTGATCCCGTTGCATCTCCTGATAAGCCTTAAACATGGCCTCAAAGTCCTCTCCATAGTGAGAGGACCGCAGCCAAGCTGTTGGCCGATATTTCAGACTCACTGATGCAAAAACTACCTGTGAATGTTACACGTTTCCCCGCAATCGCGGGGCAGTGACGGAGGCTATGAGTGGAAGTCTCATTGTCCTTTCCGCCAGACGACAGAGGGGACTTTCCTCAAGCCCTATCTTATGTCTGTGGTACCGGAGGTTTTCATGCCCTATAAACATTTCTGTTAGGATTTTGACTTCCTTCCTCCCGAGCTTAAGAATTTCTTTCGCTCGATGAGGGTTTAGCTTTGAACCCAAGAGTGTTTTAGCCTGTATTCAGCCAAGATCACATCCCACTCATTCTGATGTTCCTCGGTCAGCCAACGGTTAATATCTTCAGTGACCGACCTTCTGGAAATGCCTACAACTGGCTCGAGTCCAGTAGAATTTTCCTTTGTTGCTAGCTTAACTAACCTGTCCGATGTTTCATTGCCCCTGATGCCACTGTATCCACGGATCCAGAGCAGAGTGACTTGATTTTCTGTCGCTAGCTTATTCAGAGCCATGATAGCAGCCCTGCTATCCAAGCAGATAAGAATGTTTCTTTTCCCGCCGATTCTTTTCCCGCCGTTCAGATTGCAGAACTGTTGCGTAGGACCCCATCGCTATTGTGAAGCCCATGCCGTTCCTTCTATGGTAAACACCTGCTCCAGCGTTCTCTTTGTTCCTGGAGCTATCTGTAAACCAATCATCTCCATCACTGGACAGGTGTGCCTCACCGTTAGCCCATTCCTCCTTTGTGGATTGATCCTCTTCGTCATGGCGATTGGTATCCGCATAACTGTCGAGATACTGCTATCGTTTACCATATTTAGTCTCCAGGCCAACTTCGCAGCAGCGGCTTTTATGGTGAGATGGAGGGGCTCCAAACCTATTAGTGCCCCAGGGCACATAGGTTAGTCTGGGTCGCAGGATCGCTGTGTAGATCCACATAAGTGTCTCCGGTTTCAAGCCCCAGCTTTTCCCTATGGCTCTTCTACAGAGCCAAAGAGTCGCTACTAGCTTCTTGCAGTTGTTTTCTACGCGCTCGTTCCATGACAGCTTCTTATCCAGGATGACTCCTAGATATTTGGCTTGTCCCTTGATTTCGAGTTTTTGTCCCCCCAATTTTAATGTACCCGTGGTTCCCCACTTGTACGTTCTGGTGCACACAACTACATCCGTCTTACTCAGATTGACTGATAGTCCATTCCCCTTACACCATGAATCAACTATTCTTAGTGCTTGCTGCATTACTCCGAAGAGCGCATCCAGGTGCTGACTGCGCACAATAACCATTATATCGTCCGCGTAGCCTATGACGAGGAAGCCTTGACTCGTGAGTGGGCGAAGCAATTCATGCACTACCAGGCACCATAGCAAAGGTGATAGAGCACTCCCCTGCAGACATTCCGAGTCAACGGTTCCACATAAAGTGGTGTCACCCTTGGTCGTGGTTAGATTCCTATTGGCCAACATGTGACAAGTCCATTTCACGACTGAAATAGGCATCCTGTGTGCGATCATGGCGTCCCTGATTACCTCCCAGAGGTGTATTTAAAGGCTCCTTCGATGTCCATGAAGGTTCCAATCTCTAGACCTTTCTGCTTCAGTTGTCCTTCAATTAGGTCAATTCAGTGCTCAGGGCCGTCTCAGTCGAATGACCAGCCCTATAGGCATGTTGTTGCTTGTGAAGAGGACTACATGACAAGACCTTATCACGGATATATCTGTCCACGAGTCTTTTCACTATTTTTAGTAGGAAAGATGTGAGGCTAGTGGATCGAAAATCCTGGCGTGAAATATAACCGATCCTACCTGCCTTCGGAATAAAGACTATTCTCGCACCCCTCCATGCCGTTGGAACATAACCCAACGTCAGATTAGCCCTACCAAGTCTCACCAAAGTCCCAATGATGATCTCACCAGTTCTTTGTAAGAGGACTGGATATATACCATCCGGGCCGGGAGACTTGTAAGGACTGAAGGGATTCAGGCCCCACCTGACCCTGGCTGGGGTCACAATCTCGTTGGCTAGCCGTCGCTTCGGGCCCAGTTGGGCCACAGGCGACTTTGATTGCCTCAGAGGTGCTGTCGCCCCATCTCCTGGCTTTGTGAAGCCCGGAAAATGTGCCTTGATCAGGTGAGCAAAGGTATCCCCGTTCGACTCTGAGTATCTCCCGCCCGGAAATTTTAGAGTACCGAGAATAGCATCCGGATTTCGAGAAAGCAGCTTGTCCAGTCTGGCTGCCTCTGCTCCTTTATCGATATCAGTGTAAAAGTTGGTCCAGCTTTCATGCTTTGCTTTGATATTGCACTCTTATACTCATCCCTCATCGATGTGAATGCAGTCCACGGTTCCTTCGTTTTTCCAGAACTGACAAGTCTGAACCTCTCTCTGGTTTGCCTGCGAAGCTCTTCGAGTTTCGCGTTCCACCAGTGTGTTTCTCCAGCCTTTCGGACTTTCGAAGGCCGACAATTACTTTCATGAGTGGATTTGATGGCTTCCGGAAAAACTCTGCCGCCATCTCAAGGGTATCCACGTCTCTAATTGACCAGGGCATCCCTGAGAGTGCACTTCTCGGTTCTGTAGAAAACTGACCCCAATTCGTTCTTCTTGGATTTCTGACTTATTCAGGGCCGGTGGGTACAGCGGATTCCGACAAAAACTCTATCAGTGAGTGATCTGAGAGAGTGGGTTCATCTGAGCTTCTCCACTTCTTGATGTTATCTGTAAAACTACCGGTACAGAGAGTGATGTCAATGACTTCCTCCATGACCGAATTACGAAATGTCGGGGTGTTCCTCCGTATTAAGAGTTAGCATCGCACCCCAACAGAAGAGGAAGACCCCTTACCTTGCAGTATTCCACCACTGTACGTACCTCCACTGGTGGATTGGTATCGCTGTCATATGGAAAGTAAGCCGATCCCATGACAATCCTTCTTATTCCTTTAAGATCCGTGACTATCACCATCAGGTCTCTGGAACATAGCTCAAGCAACGGGAGAACGTTGACTGGCGTTTTGTGTACAGAACACGGGGGTATACCACCAGCGTTGCGTTCCAGGCAACGCGTATCAAACTTTCTACTTCTCATCACTTCTTCCTGCCAATTTCACTATTCACTCGCTTCCAATCTACCTATTTTCAGAATTTCGTTCATGTTTCTCACCTAGTGCAGTCGGGTGCACTCGCAACCGTTCGGCGGCGCTAGGTGAGTGGGCGCATCCACCCGGGTAAACCGTTCAGAAATCCCCGGAGTAATAAATAAATAACAACATAATAAATAACGACAAAAAATTCATATTCATAAATTAGCGAACCAAAGTTAGATCTACTTTATTTGCCACATTTAAATACACCTAACTAATATTATAAGAGAAGGTAAAAACAAAATATTGTTCTCCAAAAATGTTTAAACCGTCCTTACCCCCCCCCCCCCCCCCCCCCCCCCCCCCCCCCCCCCCCCAACCCTGAATCGCCTCAAGTATGATCCAAGAATAAAAGACCAGTTTGGGTATTATTTTTAATTTTTAGCAATTTCTTTCGTCGTTTTCATACAAACAATTACCACTGGACAATTTGAATATTTTCCATGACGTTTTAAACAATTTTTAATTGTTTAAATAAAAGTAAATTATTTAAACAATTATTTATTCCCAACAAATGTAGAAGCTAATCGTATTTGCTTATTGAAATGTAATATTGTAAAATGATATGAAACAAATCAATCCTTTCTTCGACCGTTGATATTTATTAATTGGACCGTAAGACATAAATAATTTGAAATCTACGATTTGAAATCAATGAAATGTAATAGTTGGTAATTGCTTGGATTATTGCATTTTTTTCATAACATTATATAATTATTCAAATAATTATTGTCTATTTACAAACTTTCTAAAAATTAAATCAGACATGTCCAATTTTTCTCAACATGGTACCCTAAATTTCTTTTTCTTAAATAATTACATAATTTTGATACATTTATTCTAATTTTTAACAAATTTCTATTTCTATCAACAATTTTTATTCCCTTAGCAGTTTAAATAAATAAAATAAAATAAAAAATAAAATAAATAATAATCAAAAAGAAATCTAATTATTTTTCTGACTTTACAGTGTATAGAAAATGTAATTACAATTTTTCAATTGCTTAAACATATATAATTTGTTAAAACAATTATTTTTCCAAAAAATATGTTTAAAATCGTATCAATCATTTAAAGTCTGATATTAATGTAATATATCTTTCAGCAGTATCATTTACTATTGTTAAATTTTAAACAATTGTTAACCCGACCTGGTAATTCTCGGTCTTCATCCATTCTGATGCGTTTTCTTGAAGCAGAGATGTCGAAATTCTAAGTCGCGAAAAAAAGTTACCTGAATTCGTCTTGATGAAGTGCTGAATTTGTCTGTCCAATAATTGTTTCATGCTCTTTGGTTTTAAACGTTTTATATTTTCATAACTTTCCATTTTTTCGTCAATTTAAAAATTGGCTTGTCTTATTCGTTTTATTATTCAAATGATGATAAATAGATTGTACTAATTGTGCAAAGTTAACTAAAGTAATGTTTTTTATTATTTTAATTATTATAAATGACCTAAAATATAGCATTTCGTACACATAAATGTTGTTCAGAGAAAATGTTGGTACTTGAATCATAATTTGTATTGGTCAATGTACTTTTTTAGAATTTAATCATAGTAATGATTGTAACAATATAAAGAATGCAATAATAAATGCACTCTTATAATTTAAATTTTATGATTTTTATGATTGATTTATTAGTGCGCCATACTTGGGGCGATGCAGGGGAAGGGTAAGGATGGTTTAAAATTTCGTAGGTAACAATATTTTGTTTTTATCTTCTCCTAAATTATTAGTTTGGTGTATTTAAACGTGGCAAATAAAGTAGATCTAAATTTTTTTGCTAATTTATGAATAATAATTTTTTTTTGCTATTTATTACATTAATGATTTTTTGCTGCGACACAGAACATTTGCACAACTTAAAACTGTAAATGTTAAAAACTCGACGTCTTCAAAATTTTGAAAATGTTAAATTATAAATTTAGTTTTCTTTACGTTTCACAGTTCAAAACTTTTTTGTTGCTAATAAATTTCTTTTGGTAAGTCGCCAATTGCTGATAAATGCATGTACGAATACAGGAATTTCCTATCGAAAATTGAGTCAAGAAACAAAAATAAATTATATTGTATTTATTCACTGGATCGTACAAACCTGTCTTAAATTAGTCGATTCCAAAAATACTGACTTGGGAAGCAGTCGAGCCCCCCGCTTGACGCTCTTGCCCCTCGCGACTGGTATACCCTTGCGCACTGAACACAACGCGCCCGTTTGAAGCGAGAAAAATTACCCTCCACTTTCAATTACAAAAAAAAACAACAACGTTTTCAGGAAAAAGCGAGCTGAACGGTTCAGCATAATTTCCTTTAGATTATGTTGTTAAAATATTGCGTTCAACAATTCATGCGTTTAGACGTAGTTTTGATGCGGCCAAATTGACAGCTTTTTGAGGGTCACTTGGGAATACAGGCAAGTCCCCCGCTTTCCGCTCAGCTCGCGTGACTTTCAATCGAGAAAATATACTTCATTTTCAATTGAAAAACACAACAAAATGATCATTTTTGGGAAAAAGCGAGCTGAACTGACCGGTATAATGGCCTTTAGATTATGTGCTTAAAAGGTGGCGTTCAACAACTCAACCATTTAGATTTAGTTTGCCCCTAGCGAATTTGACAGCCGTTTTCAACGACGTTTTGAAACGGTACCATCGACCCAACCGTTTATTTTGATTAGATATCAACGGATGTCACCTCTCAAAGGAAGTCGGCGGAAGACCGATCGCGAATTTAAATGACACATAGGCGTACAGACATATAGGCATTTAAATTCAAAAGCCAGCAGAGATCGTTTCCTACCGTGAAGAATGTGTCGTTTCTGCAAATCAGGTTAGTGCACCCGTAATAGAGACGGCGAATCAGGCCCAGTGCAGTTATAAACGAAGTGCTATGGTCCAGGGAAAAATGTTAACCTGAAACGTTACTTCCTATTCCAAAAACAAGAAAGTTAATCCTTGTCCGCTCTTTCCTTCTCTCTGGAAAATAAAGTGTGACGATAGCTATAGGTTAGGGTAAGTCGATTATAAAAATTACTTTCGTTTTTCTTGATTCCTTTGGAATTGTACCATTTCTTTTCATTTCATTTTGTTTTAACCCATGTGAAAAAAATGAGGGGCCCCATCGGGGGCCCTCCTGGTTTGCCCTCAAGCCTTGTAGAATCCATGAGGGCAATCCAGTTGGGGTCCCTCATGGAAACGACATGCCTAATTCATAGGCGGCAGTACTGCGTCAGTGCTAACTAGTACGGTACTGCTATACTCCAACCATATGACAAAGAAATTATTTATAAAATGAATATTAATTGTTTGCGAGTATTATGTCTGCAGATATTAATAGTCATGTTTAGAGTGAATACATATATTACATTTTTAAACATTATATTACAAATGAAGTTTCTAAAACTCAGGTGTATCGAAACTTCATGTGAGGAGGTGAAATGTAAAACCGCACAAGACACATTATGGAGAATATTAAGTTAGGATTATGTTCTGGATCTTTCCCATCAATTATATCGCTTGAAATAGTCAAAATCCAAAATCCAAAGTCCTTACTTAATATTCTCCATAATGTGAGTTGTGCGCTTTTCCATTTCACCTCCTCATATATTCCGTGTGTATATATATATATATATATAATTAAAAATTTGTCATAAGGACAACCGCAGGATTTCGCCGGGAGCGGGTGCTAATATAATTAAAAATTTGTCATAAGGACAACCGCAGGATTTCGCCGGGAGCGGGTGCTAATCTGAAAAATTGCACCCGCTTCCAGCGAAATCGCGGTAAAATTTCAGCCGCAACCACATCTCACAACCGTGAGATAGGTATGTATTTTGTTTTAAAGCCTTCAGACCATTTAAACGATCTTCCTGGACCTTTAAAAATATCTACCTGAGTGCCTGCGGAGAATTTCTTTGAGATTCTTTGACATAAAGAATTTTTAGTATATACTCAAAGATTCTTTTCGGTAGGGCTTACAAGTAAACACAGTAACTAGTCTTCCGGAACTAACCTTGTTTGCAGGGAATCAAAAAAGTTTATTTCATAAATAATTTCCAGATTATCGGAAAGGCAGAGATGAAAAACGACATAACTTCAAAATAATGCATATGCATAAAATTTTTATTTAGTCAATAAATTTTTGTTGTTATTGTCCCTCAAAAAGGAGTCTGGGGACGTCCGTTATGATATTTTATAGCATCTCCGAATTCAGTTTTTAAAAATTTTAATTTTTGTGGAAAAAAACGGGGAAACTGTAAGTATCACATGCCCTTAAAGGCTTTTATTATATTTCAAATATCATTTCGGTCTAAAATATTATATTTTTAAATCGTTAAATTTGAAATTTGTTAATTAAAAAAATACAATTACTTAATATTTAGAAATCTTTGACTGTTCTTTTAAAATCAGTAATTATAAATTTAATATACAAAACAAAATAATAGCTTTGAAAGTTACAATTTTAATTGGTCTTTTTAACCAAATTTAATCTGCTAGTCAAATTGTTGAATTTTCATGTATAGATTAACAATTGAACACCTTTTATTCTTCGAAAAATTCGAGTAAGTTGAAAAGATATTTAGAAGTTTTGAAAAAATTTCAAATAATTTAAACGAGGTGTTTGCGTGCATTGACAAAACTCGGTTATTCTTGCCGAAGTTTCGGTACGAATAGCCCACGGCCTAATTTAAGCAAAATATAGATTTTGGCAGACTTCAGACAAAAGAATTAGAAGCTTTTTAAGAACTTTAAGGAGGCTTCCGAGGAATAAAGAACATTTCATGGAAAATTAAAAATTATTTCCTATTTAAAAAAAATTATTTTGAAGAGAATATTTAAAAAGATTTAGAAAGATTTACAAAATTATAAAAAATTATGTGAAAGATTTTTAGGAATTTTTTTTTATTTGGCAGAATTTAAAAAAACTTTGTAGGAAAAATTTCAGAATAAATTCGAATCATTTAAAAAGATGCTTAGAAGTTCTGAACAAAAGTTTTAAATAATTTAAAATTTGAAAAAATGTAAAACAACATGTAGACGCTTCAAGATTTTGAAATAAAATTCGGAAGCATTGTAAGGATTTTTAAACCATTTAAAATTTAAATCAAAAAGTTCAAACTACATTTTTTTATTAAAAGAATAAAAAATAAATTTTAAATTAACTAAAATGTAAAAGATATGCATCCTAGTCGAATGCAGTTTTATAACCCCATGAAAATGTATAATCTCTTTAACGTTAATAGAAAAATTATTTCTTGCGAAAAAGATGGGGTGCCTGCAATACAATTGTAGTGCATGAATAGTTTGACTGAACCGGTCGTGTGATTAATTTAAACGATAAATATTCTTACAGTTATTACTTATGCACCGAAAAATTGACATTAAATGAAGTAGGCTCATTTACTTGGCTGATTTTACTTGAAAGAAGCAAGTATTTTCTTTTTACAAGGGACCGATTTTAATGAATCAAGAAAATAATAGAATCAGAACAACTATTTGAATCAAGAATATATTTACTCTAAACAAAAAACTATTGAGTTAATTTGTTCTATTATACTTATTTGCGTAAAGTTTAATAAAATATTGAATTAAGCATATTACTTTCTCATGATAAGTAATTAAAACTCTAACAAAATGCTTCTTGAATCAAGTAAATTCATATACATATTTTCACTACTATTTTAATTAAAACAATGTTCATGTTCTTGAGATGACAAAATTAATGTATTTAGCGAAGAAATTATTTCTCTTAAAATAAGGCTTTAATATTTTCCTTCAAATAATAATTATTAATTTAAATCGAATGTCAGATTTACTTCGAAGATACCTATGTAATCATGATAGAATCACATCAGTTTTGTCAACATAAGAACTGTAGAAATGGCACAATAGACATTGCACACATACTAAGAAAATTAATATGAGAGATGCTATAAAATATCATAACAGACGTCCCCGGACTGTTTTTTGAGGGATAATAACAAAAAAAATTGATTGTGCCAAATAAAAATTGTATGCGTATGAATTGTAACATACATAACCTCGAAATATATACGCACGTTGTTAGCAATATCAAAAATTTTTTGATAAAAAAACACAAAAAATGTGTGCAGGAACGTATATTAGCATGTTCGCTATCACTTCCCAGATTTTGAAGGCAAAATATTTCCTATCCTAGGAAAAAAGCCGGGGGAATCTGACACTGAAAAAATCAATACTATTTCCTAAGCGCTATGCAAATTAATCACATTTTTCTAAATTAAAACTTTTTAAAATTAACCTACAAAAAAGTGTGTGGGGACGTCCGTTAGCATGTTCGGTATCATTTCCCAAATTCTTAAGACAAAATATTTATTATTTTAGAAAAAAAGCCGGGGGAACCTAAAACTGGTGAAATCGACAATTTTCTAAGTATCACATGCGCTTAAAAGGTTATAAATTTTCTGCGTTTATAATTCTTTTTGCTGATTATTTGAATTTATTAATCTACTTGAAATTAAACATTTCAAATTTTTTTAACCGTGAAACGTTTTTGTGAATAGGAAAATAACTGGGAATTTTTTTCCTCGATTAAGTCGGCCACCCTGAAATTATTTTTTGTAGTGTTCAAGGTAGAAAAAAATCATCCGAATTTAAAAAGAATGATAAATATTCCTGCTAAACACAGGAATTCTTTTTTCAATAAAGAAATATTACTTTTCTGGATTTGGCTAGATTTAAATTTATTTTTAAAAAGTTAAAAATTTTCTTATGTGAACGTCTTTTAATTTAAATTAGAGTTGCAAGACATAATTGTATTTTGTTTATACACCATTTTCGTATTCGTTAATAGCAGTTTGAATATCACAAAAATGGCAAAATTCATAAAAGTTATAAGTAAAAAAAATTAGTTTTGAAAATATAAAATGATCATGTGTGATTCTAATTTAAACTAAATAAGTTTTAGACAGCAGATTTTTGAACTTCAAAAAAATGTTAATCTAGCCGAATCCAAAAAATTAATTTTTTCTTAGTGAAAAACGAATTCCTTTATTAGGCAAGAATCTTGTTCATAATTTTCAATTTATATTTTTATGTTATTAATTGGCAATGCAATGCTTCACACATACTGTAGCGTGCATATAATGTTGCTCACATATAATGTTGCAATTTTAAATAATTAAGTATAGATTTAGGTTTTTTAATAAAATTAACAAAATTAAGTTTTCAGCAACTAATACAATGATCATAACAAATTTCATTTCAACATGTAATTAATTATAGAAAATTTAATGTGGATATTATTAGTATGTATATTTATAAGGACTTAATAAAATTAAGCTTTTCAGTCAAAGAATTCATTGATCATGGAAAATCTCTTGGAATAAAAATGGTTAACATTTTGGCAATCATCCATATAGTTACATAATTCTTTTTTATTATGTAAATAATACAAAATAAATATATCGCAGCATAAAACAAAGTTATAAGGTTTAAAAAATGTTTAAAAATACAATTATTAAATTTTCTTGGTAATTAAAAAAAATGTATGCATTTTTAAAGCAAAATAATTAAAGAAAAAGAATTCAATAACATTTTTTAGAAGTTTATTAAGAATACATTTCATTTTATAAAAAAAAAACAATTAAAAAATTGATAATTCAAAATTTTTTAAATAAAATAATTGAGAATACAAGGCGTATGCAAGTTCTTGTACTACATGCTTCTTCACAGAATTCTTTTATCTTCTGATTTCGAAGTATTTTATATTTAAAAGAAAAATAAAGGATCGAGCACTTTTTTAAATAGATAATATATAAACTAGCGATCAATTCTTTCTACATATTTTGAATAATTTTTCAGGAATCTTTATTTTAAATTAGAAAATGAGTTAAAAAGTGTTATAAAGGTATTAAATTACTCGAAAACTGTACATTTTACAGAGGTTTTTAAAAATCAGAAAATATTTATCACTGAGATTATTACACCGTTTTTCAAATCAAAAGTTCTTAATTTTTTATAAGCTTTAGATAGTTTTTAAGCGGATTAAATTTTTAAAGAACAAAGTATTGTGCCCTTTGTAAAATAAGTGAAATTCAGTTATTTTTTACATATGCTAAATTGTTATTTCAGGAAAGCTATTCCATATTCAAATCTTTGTTGAAACCTTGTGATAAAATAATTCGATCAATTGAAAACTGTGCTTTTTATGAAAATGTTCGTATTACAGAACATTATTTATTACCTTTGGGTTGTTTTTAACCGTTTTAAATATTCAAAAACAACAAGTATTAAGTCCCTTGTTAAATAAGTGAAAGAATTTTTTTAATTTTTCATTACTTTTAGATATTTTATAACATTTTTAAATACTATGTTAAGAAAAAAAATTATTGAGCCTTTTTTTAAATAAGTAACATTCAATTCTAAGATCTTTCTGAATAAAAAATGGTATCTTAAAGTCTTTCGAAAATTTGCAAGTATTATCAGAAAGATATTTTTTTAAAAGAAACATTGAGTTCAACAACTTTTAGATTGAAGATGGTTGAGGCTCACCATACGGCTTAGTACGACGGTGCCTTGAAATTCTTAGTCGAGAATTTGTCATCGAAATCCAAGTGCTTCGTTAGAGAAGTGGTTAGAGTGCGCGGTTAGCAAACACTAGTTTAGGTAGTTTTGATAGGGTTCAATCCTCGGCGAGTGCAATTTTTCAAAGCGTCAAGGGGTACGATTATATGTGTAAGTAAACAGTCGCGCGAATTACGTAGTTTAATAATTTAAAAAATAAAAATCATATAACAATAATTTCGAAAACAATTTTTTTTTCGTTGAGAAATAGTGTCCAGTTGAGGCACTACTATCGGCGAGAAAATTCGAGTCCTCTGGCTTTGACGTTGAATAAGTATGTGAAGAAAAAATGGTAGGTTAATGAAAAAGGTCTCATTTTAAAGGTGCAAATGTTGTACGTTAATGAACCGAAAAGTAATATTCCAAAAAATTATTTGTAGCTTACAGATCTAAAAATCTGATGAAAAGTAAGGAAATTTGATAGCTTTTAAAAACGGTGAATTTTGAAGCATAGTTTTTTATTGAAAAAATAATAGGAAAAATCTGAAAAAATTCATGGTGGCACATTACACATTTCTGAACAGATTGCCATCGAAAAATTGACAAAATATAAATAATTGTTTGTTTTTCGTGAATAAATATGCGAACGCACTATCTTCAGTTCTAATGAACTATCTGTAATAATTTACAATTCGAAGGAAGTATGTGCTTTTTGTTGTGTTCGTACAAATTGCGATATTTGAAGTCAGTTTTTTATATAGGAAAGCAAGTGCGAGAGCCCAGCGTGGTGCCGTTTTTTCCGGGGATCGGCCTCAGTTCATTAGAACTGAAGATAGTGCGCTCGCATATTTATTCACGAAAAACAAACAATTATTTATATTTTGTAAATTTTTCGACGGCAATCTGTTCAGAAATGTGTAATGTACCACCATGAATTTTTTCAGATTTTTCCTATTATTTTTTCAATAAAAAACTATGCTTCAAAGTTCAGTGTTCTTAAAAGCTATCAAATTTCCTCACTTTTCATCGTATTTTCAGATCTGTAAGCTACAAATAATTTTTTAGAATATTACTTTTCGGCTCATTGACGTACAACATTTGCACCTTTAAAATGATACCTCTTTCATTAACCTACCATTTTTTCCTCACATACTTATTCAACGCCAAAGCCAGAGGACTCGAATTTTCTTGCCATTAGTAGTCTATTGCTCCGATAGTGAATATTCTTAGATTAAGAAAATATATTCTTAAAGTGTATCAGAAATGATTTCAAGTATTTATTTATTTGGAACACACTCATATTCTATCGTCCCATTCGTACCTACGATTGACTTGAATCAAGTAAAAATTACTTGATTCAAGAACAATTTTTTTCAGTGTATCTATTGCAGGTGCCCTACGTTTTTCGTGAGGAATAATTTTTCTAGTAACGTTTATAAGATTAAAAATTTACATGGGGTTAACTGCAATTGACTATGATGATTTGTTGTATACTTTTTAGTTCATGGAAAATTTATTTTTTATTCTTTTAATAAAAAAACGTGGTTTAATAATTTTTTAAATTTTAAATGGAAAAGAAAAATTTGTTTAAATTATTTTCTACTTTTTAATCTTATATGCACGTAATTTAGCAATCATTATTAGTCATCTTGATTAAATAATAACAAAAATTAAAATTAATGAGAGACGAAGGAATACAGAATAACTTCTATCCCCACTCCACTACTCTCCCTTCTATTCTATGGTATACATACACAAAGGTACACGCTGCGCATCTCTCTTTCTATCTCTCGCTGTTACAGAAATGTGATCTTATTATTAAATCTTACGTTTCTTAAAACTTTTATGTTTTATATTGCGTTGTTTAACGTTTCGACAACTTTAATTTGCTTTCCTTTCAAAACTGCGGAACCATAGTATTATTGCAACCATTAAGGGCATGTGATACTTACAGTTTCCCCGGCTTTTTCCCACAAAAATGAAAATTTTTAAAAACTGACTTCGGAGATGCTATAAAATATCATAAAGGACGTCCCCGGACTCTTTTTTGGGGGATTATAACAAAAAAATTTATTGTGCTAAATAAAAATTGTCTGGATATGCATTATTTCGAGGTTACGTCGTTTTTCATCTCTGCCTTTCCGATAACCTGCAAATTATTTATGAAATAAATTTTTTTGATTACCTGCAAACAAGGCTAGTTCCGGAAGATTAGTTACTATGTTTATTTGTATGTTCAAAGTCTTCGTCCAAAAATATTGTGTAATTTGGAATTAACGCTCGGGTGAATTGTAACACACATAATCTCGAAATATACACGCACGTTCTTAGCAATATCAAACATTTTTTGATAAAAAAAAACACAAAAAAGTGTGCAGGGACGTCCGTTAGCATTTTCGCTATCATTTCCCAGATTTTGAAGGCAAAATATTTCTTATCCTAGGAAAAAAGCCGGGGTATCTAACACTGAAAAAATCGATACTATTTCCTAAACGCTATGCAAATGAATCACATTTTGCTAAATTAAAACTTTTTTGAAATAGACTACAAAAAAGTGTGTGGGGACGTCTGTTAGCATGTTCGCTATCATTTTCTAAATTTTTAAGACAAAATATTTATTATTCTAGAAAAAAAAGCCGGGGGAACCTAAAACTGGTAAAATCGACAATTTTCTAAGTATCACATGCCCTTAAACTATAGGAACCATGTTATATTAAATTTCGATATTTCTAAAATGTGTAAATTTCCAAGCCTTTTGAACCGTGGAACCATGGAACCATGTAACCATAGACCCACGGTATTTTGTTCATAAGTATATATTTGACATATGCACATTTTATTCAAGTCTCTAACTGATCTTTTATCAAGTTTCTATGAACTATGAAACTATTCAGGGTTGAACGCAAGCGGGTCTTAAATTTCATTGTCTGAGAAAAATGTTGCAAACCGGGAAATGACCGGAAATTTTTTGCTTTTATTAACACGGCCACCCTGTACTCGATTCTCCGTACTGTATCCCCCTAAAAAAATTTTACAAAAAATACCCTGCGTGAATTTGATTATTAATTCATAAATATGAAAAACGTCGGATTTCAATATTTTTCTTTGAAAAACACAATCCATGAGTGACAGAACGAAATCAGAATCAATAATAAAGTCAATTTATTCTTAAACACTTTGAGCCAAATTCACCTTGAAGACCACTAAATATATATATATATATTTTTACTTTGTACAAAAGGCAGGTACTGTTTTATCACCAAAACTTATAATTGATGGAATTCCAAATTATTAAGCGTAAAATAAAGTTTATAAAAGCACACTTTTAAAGAGCTTTTCAAATTAAACGTTTGTTTAATTATTTCAAGCACTCAGAATTTCCAACAGTCCTACTGTTAAACTGATCGGAATTTATAAAATTTTGATGCTTCCGAAATAATGATTTAAGCATTAAAATACGTTCATTTCTAATCCTGCAACTTGAAACAATTCCAAGTTTTAACTAAATACTTTGAAATTTTTTAATTTAAAATTATCAAATAGCTATGAGTACAGTTCTCGTAGATGAAAAAATTAGTTTGGAAAATTGGTGTGCCTTTTTTGATAAAAAGAAAAAACGATCCACTAGAGGCAGAATTCCATCATTTAGTTATGCATTTGGGTTAGGACGTAAAGTGAATTATTCTGCTGGTTCCTTAAGGGCCCTGGAAATCGAGTGACAATCGTAGAAAGAAGATTCAGGGCAGACGATAAAGTAATTTTGTCTCATTTTTTGTATAAGTACTCTAAAGATGATAAAGACTATCGGTAAAGGTCGCTTTTTTTTTAGAAAAAAAATCTATTTCTTATGTATAAATTAAAAGAAATAAATTTCTCTCGGCAGCATCGATGCAGTAATGTGTTCTACTATGCAGCGATGTAGAGACCAGGTAAGGCAGTTTTGGAGCTCGGATTTTCCTTTGGACGACCGTATCGAGAAAAGAACAAAGTGACTGGTCCTACTATGACCGACACTGATTCGTTGAGGGGCAAACACACCGTATACGAATACTATGATCTATCATATCATATTTTTATAAGTATTAATCATATCAAAAAACAATGATTTGGTAATTTAATTATTTCTAACAAGCTGCATTTCGTCGGCTTTACCCCTCACATGAGGGCAAAGCCGTCTGCAGCTCTTCATGAAAATCAAAACATTTAAAGATAAGAAAATATGATGGTTTGCTTCTGTGCTATTTTATGCACTGGAAACACTGCCTTTAAAGATATCCAACAAGAAGAGTAAGTTATTTTGAATAAAAATAGAGATAACTGTAATCTAACCTCTTATTCGTTGATATTCTACTAAAAACGGAGTTTACACAATGTTTCTTGTGTACCAATACAAGAAAAGTGCATACCGACCGGATTGATAATAATAATATTTAATAGTTTCTTCCATGTAGCCCACAATATAAGTTGCTGTTCTACATTGTCGATCATTTATCGACGAAACTTATGACACGTGTGTCACCTAAGCACCTGTCAATATTATTTTCGTCGTGGCTGCACCCTCTGTCCAAGCCTCATTTATGAGATTTATTATATTTTGGACTTGAATTACGTCTAATTAATATAATTAGATTGTTTCATATTGTTTTATCTGTTAAAATATCAAATTTTTATACTGTAGGGGAAGTTATCCGGTTGTGGCCATAGTTGCGTTTTCCAAACACAACTTTTGTTCAAATCATATTTTTGCAGGCATGTATGTATCAATGGAAAGCTTGAGGTCTTAAGTAACTACTGAAAAAAGCATAAATTTGATTTTTCCA
>NC_046665.1:9369933-9379784 GCF_010883055.1 Belonocnema kinseyi | reverse complement strand
GCACCAACGAAAAATCTCATATCGACTGTATCTGCCCCCTGTCAGAAAGTATCCATGGGTGGCCACAACCGGCGCATGGCCACAACCGGATAACTTACCCTAAGTATTGTCAATAAAGTTGAAAACTTTATGTTCTGTTAGCGAAACTTCCATTCTTTCGTGGTAAAAACTGTTTTCTGTATCATTTTTCTTTTGCAACGTAAATTTTCAAGATTTTAGTAAGTAACACTATCTCTGATAAAATAGATTTATTTGATGCAAAGTAGAACGCAAATTGTTAAATAATAGCGATGCTATTTGGAAAATCACCTTTGCCCCACTGATTGGCGCTGCCCCCCCCCCCCTTACCCTACATTAAATGAAAATATACAAACTCTATATATAAAAAAGCAGAATTTACAAACAGCCAAGATATCAATTATCTGCATCGTCCAATTTCCACAGAAAAATAACAGATTTATTCATACGATACCGATCGCGCGCTCTAGCGCTCGTGTTTTTGTCATTTGAGATATTTTGCAAGTATTTGTGAATTTTTTTGCAAATTGGACTAATTTAAATTAATTCAAAACAACCTAAAGCAATTTGTCAACCCTCTTAAACCCGTTTTAATATTTCTTTCAACCAAAAATTAAATTTTAATCTCATTACATGTCTCAACCCGAAATTCAATCCGTACGAATCCGAGGCTCACTTATCAATCCTTCTTCATTCATGTATTAGCACCAACTTCCACACGAACGCATGTGGAATCCATTTTTTAATCTGTGCCTCTAATTCTCTCAAATAAATGGGGCTTTTTCAAATCTATTCAATGAATCTGACATCAGTCCGAATGGATAAGTGTGAATCCGAGAGCAAACAGAATGAATCACAATCCAATCGGAAACCAAACTTTCACTCCATCCAAGTTAATTGGAAACCAATCCAAACCTAACTTTGATTCCTTTCAAACCCGGGGGTATATATAAACTTGAATCTTAACACACATTTTAGTCATTTTCAAACCGTGCGTCTAACACAATTAGGACACTTCTCGAAAAAACTAGGTCTGTCCCAATTTTTTTGGGTAAAAGTATAGGTCCAAACATGGGCAGAGCTGGTTTTTTCGGGAAGTGTGCTATGTGGGTAATCCGATAAATTCGAGGCTCATCCAAAACATCTTTTCAATCCTTCTCAATTCTCGCACAAACATTAACTTGAATCCGAATTAATCAAGCTAGCAATTCAATTATTTCCAATCCAAATGAATGTATCCATTTCTAGGAAATCTTTAAAATTTTACGTTTTTTGCGTATATTTCGACGTTATCCGGAGATCTGAATATTTGTTAAGTTTCTTCAATATTAATACGAACTTTTATTTTTTGTTAATTTTTTTAATTTTTGCGTATGTCTCATGGTTTTCGAGATAATTCACAATTATGATTTTTCCCTTTGAAAATCTTTTTATCAGGTTAATTTGTAGTGGCTGAGAAACACCCTCCGTATAAAACCCTGAATATTTTATCAGTTTTCGCGTATCTCACCGTTTTCAAGATAACTTACAATTTTCATTTTGAAACTCTTTCTGCTATACAAATTCGGGGTGCGCGATGACCATTCCGGAATGGAATATCCTGAAAATGTTGTGCTGCTCTGCAAACTCCTTAACATTTGTTTGTTGTTCATGTATCTCTGAACGTTCGCGATATAATTCAAAAAATCTTATTATTGTTTTAAATAAAAATTTTTTTTATTAGATTAGTTACAGTAATTTGAGAATACCTCTCTTTCAGATTGTTTAATTTTATAAAATCTATTCCTTGCTTTAGATCGGAGTGACCGAGAATCATCCCCCTTTTGAATGTGTTGTCGGTTTCCGCTCCACCCTCACCGTTTTCAAGATAACTAAAAATTCACATATTTTGGGGTTAAATTTAGCTACTTCGAGTTGGTGGAAAATAAACCCCCTCTGTAAAAACCTTCAAATCTATTTAGTTTTTACGTTTCTTTGCCCGTTTTCGAGATTACTCAAAATTTGTATTAAAAAAAATCGTTCTTATTAGTTTGGGTCAGGGCGGCTGAGAATCATCCCCCTTTAGGAAACCCTGAAAATCTTGTCAGTTTTCGCTTATTTCTTACCGTTTTGAAGACAATTCCAAAATTTCATTATTTTTTGTATTTAAAAAATCTTTTTATTGGGTTAGACCATGTAGGTTGAAACGAACCCCTTCTTTTAAAACCTTCAAATCTTGGTTTAAAGCGATTCCCTTCATCAAAAACCTGAAAATGTTTTTTAGATTTCACGTATCTGTGACTCCTTTAGAGGTAATTCAAAATTTTGGATTTTTTCGAATTTTTAACATTTTTTTACAGGTTTACATTGAGGAGGCTGAGGACCACCCCCATATAAAACCCCTGAAAATGTTGTCAGTTTTCGTTTATCTCAGCGTTATCAAGATAATTCCAAATTTTCATTTTTTTTGTGGGTTATTTCAAGTTGGTCAATGCTAAAAACTATCTTCAAACCTCTTAAAATTTACTTAGTTTTCATGTTTCCATTACCGCTTTAAAAAAAATCAAAAATTTGATTTTATTATGTGGAAAATTTGTTTTTGTTTCTAGTTTGGAGTGTCTGAGGGCCTTTTTATCTCTTTATAAAATCCTGAAATTGTTATCAGTTTTCGCGTATCTCACCCATTTTCAACATTTTGTTTTGAATTTTGAAAACACGTACTTCCCTTTTACCGATGTTCTGAGGAGCTAACAATAAATTTACAACTAACTAATTCATTATAGTAATTAACCTAGAAATGTTTACGCTTTTAAAATTGGGAATTTAGTGAAATTGGGACCAATAGGGTTAAGGGACTTCGCATAAAGTTAACCGAAATGCATGTACTTGTTCAATCGAGTGCTTGAGCGTGCATGTTCTGAAAACATCTTGTGAGAAATTCAAATCTAGCGCTAAGTATATGTCTGACCAATAAGGAATCGGGCCTTTACATTTCTCAATTACATTTTTCGAGAAGTTTCGAGATATTTCGATATTCGATATGTATGCTATTTTTAGCGTAGGAAAAATCAGTTTTCTAATATACATAATTTATTACCCACTCCAATTTTTTTTTGAAATTCATTCTTTCAATATTTTCATAATATTTCTTCCTACATACTGATTTTTCTATAATATTTCATCGTGCAGAGAGTACGCGTTAAACTCAAACTGCGTGGCCATACTAACAAAATGGTGGAATTAAGCGATTGCGTGACTTGAACGAAACGGGGCCCTCAAGTGGCTAGAACACGTATTTATTAGATCACGAGTTAACGCGCAACGTACCTTCCCTGTCAGCTACTCCACCAATAAGGAATGTCCGATTCCATCCTTGTTATTCAATCCACTTATTGGATACACTTTTCCACTTTGAGAAAAAATCTTTATAGAATAGGTAAATACAGTTTTTAGTTTTGAATAATGAAGTAGAGTGGAACCCGTGGAGCAACCAAAGGGGAAATACAACGAGGTTGCGTTACACTTTTCGATATATTTCGATATTCGATATGTATGATCTTTTTAGAATAGAATTGCAAACAAATTGTGCATGTTTGCACAACTCAGGGTCTGTATGTAATAACCGGTGATAGAATCCTAGTCTAGCGCTTCGCTTTGTTAACACTAAGATAGCTTGTACAGAAAAATAACTTTCCATCGAAAGGACAAAAAAGTTAGCAAATGTATTTGCCTTCCCATAGAAACTAAAGTTTTTACTAATAGTAGTAGTTGGTGTTACTAGTGTTACTGCTTTAATCAATTTAAGAATAGAAATTTGCAAACAAATACAAACTTTTGTAAAAATACAATACCAAATTAGACAAATTAAATTTTGTATTTAAAATTGTGATTTTTCGAGCTGGAAAGGGAAAATTCTGTCGCAGAATATCCCATTCCTAGCTTTATGCTGGCAAGGGGGCACCACGTAATGTCCCAAGCGGATTTTGCTAGGAATATGTGTGAGTGTTCTTTGAGACCACAGAAAAAACTCATTCAGCTTTTTGTCCGATTAGGGCCTCGTTTTTTAGATATAAATTTTATAAGTATAATTATATATAAAGTATAATTGTCGTTTAATTATTCTTATTCTTTTTTTATTTCATTTTTTAAAATTTTTATCAAAAGTGGTAGTGGATTTGTAGCGTAGAAAACATATAAAATCATTTAATTTACATTTCACATGTATAGTTTCCGGGATGACATAGAAATACAGTAGAATATTAAGTGAGCGGAATAGCTTTGCTCATGAAAAATTAAGTTCCTCTATTAGTCACTACGTGAAAAAGTATAGGGCATTGTAATCCTTAAAACGTATAATTAATTACAAAAATTTTTTCCCGTGCTCGAAAAAATTGTTTGAAATATTTCTAGTTTGAATAATTTTTATGTTATCTAGAGGTGTCAATTTGTTTACGAGTATGGGGGGACAAAAAAAGTCTTCCCAATTTTATTGCGGATTTGAATCTGTTATTTTCTAAAAGATAATTGCTATCTTATTCACAATTGTTTTTGGAAAACTACTTAACGCCTGTGTAATTAGGAGATTTTTTGACTAAAAAGTCGAATTAGTCACATATATTACAAAGGAAGATGCACGAAATTTTGAAAAAGGTCTACCAGAAGTCACATCAAATTTTTAAAGATAATGAAAAAAGCATTATTAGACGTGTTGCCTGCAAATTATGTTGAAACTAAAGCGTGGGAATAGAAACGTAAACCGTCAGGGCCGCCTGAACCGTTCCCAATTGGAATTATATTGGATTGAGTGCTCGCGAACTGCGGCACTTTTAATGAAACAGACGCAACCGTTCTCGCCCTGCTCTCCTGAGAACTTACATGGGCTAGCCGTTCATAAAGAACTAAACCGCAAGGAACTAAAACGGCTCTGGGGTACCTACTCAGCAATCTATAGGACATAATTCTCATTTATTTGAAATTTTTTTCACAATCAAAATAAGCTTTTAGAGGAAATAACTTTTATCGGAATAGGGTTCCTCAACCACTGTCACGCTCTCAAGTGCGCATTAATTAATCTATTTTTTCTTCTGAAGGTAGCACTTGAGTTAAAATAGTTTTGGCATTTATTACTATTTCATTTATTTTCACTAATTTGATGATTTTGTGCAGAAGAAATTGTAGATCCATACGAGTTTTTTTCTGGTCAATCCGGTATGGAATTCGAAGACAAAGGGGCAGGAAACGATGTCTCAGAAAACGTCGACCATGGTGCACTGAAAATGAATATGGTCATATTTTTAACAAAATGTCGTCTTTATTGTTACTGTAGATTTTTGCAAGATGTTTGAGCATGAACAATTTTTCTGAAATATTTTATAAAAGTTATATTTTATGATAAGAATCATGAATCTACATTGCCTCCGTTTCTTAAATGAATTAATTTTCAATCAACTTTATAATAAATTTAATAAAGAAACGATTTGGTTGAAAATCTTCTTTTATACAGAATTTGTTGAGAAAATGTTGAGAAAGTTGCTCCATAAAACCCAATTAGCGAACGTATCGAAAATAAACTAACGAAAATTCTCGCCATTAAACTTGCATGCTTTTTTTTACTAATTATTTCTCGATCAATTTTAAACTCTATGTAACTGTTTTCTTTAGAAAGTTTCATATGTTTTTTTTTTTTTTTATAAAGTGTTTGTTGATTCTTAATAAATGTTGATCTACTTATAAAAATTGGCACATACGGTTTTCACGAACATAACTATGAATCAATTTTACCCTTCAAAGAATAAATTCAAAGTTCCATATCAAAAAATGCTATGAAAAAAATGTAAAGTTAGTATTGGCGTTCTTTTTTACAGTTATTGTAAATTTTTAAAAGCTCTTACAATCCTGCTCTAGGGATTTTTATATCGATTTATCTATGAAACAATTTTTCTTCATTGAAGATATTGCGAACGGTAGAAACGCTAACCATTTGAGTGAAGATTATCTATCAGGTGCCTCTAAAGACAAGGAAAACGAAGTCAGTGCTACCCAGGTTAAGTCAACATCGATTTTACGCATGATTTACATAAAGGCGCAATAAAGTCATATTAAAATACTGTAGAAATTTGGTAAAATTGGATAAATAAACTCTTCAAACTTCAATTTTTAATATGTAACTGTACATTCGGGAGTATCGAAAAAAAGTTGTTTGGGCGAAGTTTTCATAGTAATGAAAATTTTCTTTCGGGAGTCAAAAAAACTATCCTAAAGCTTCATAAAAAACATTTATTGTGTCTCCCCATCGTAGATATATCTAATAATCTCAAAAAACGAAGCACTTCTTCAAATTTGAATCGCCAAAAATGTATTTTTTTAAATATTTAAGCTTATTTTTGATGATTGAAAGAAAATCTACTCGTGCCATCTAAAAATGATTAATAAAAAATGTATAGATTTTTTTGAGTGAACAACTTTAGTCTATTAATGTTAGTTTGTACTTTGTATCGTTTTTCGCAAAATTTAATTTTTTAATTTTTAATGTTGTCTTTACGATTAAAAACAAAAATTACGCCTCTTATCAAAAAGTAATTAATGATAAATTTGTAGATCTTTTCATGGTGCGAAATTTTAGTTAATTCATTTTTTTCGTATCTTGCATAGTTTGAACGCAAAGTGAAAATTTTTATTATTGTTTGTATAATCAAAATTAGAATTTTCAACATTTCGACAAAATTCAAAAAGTTCTCATGATAATCTTGTCGCGATTTTAAAAATCAAGGTTTTTCTTTTCTTGACTTTTTTCATATCATGCGTTGTTTGGCTGAAAATGTTCATTTTGGTTTTTTGTTTTTTTATTTCGCAAATGCTATGACTCTGATCATTTTCCTTTTATTGAAAAAAAGTCATAAGGATAAATTGTTCGAGTTTCCAAGTACTACGAATAGCCGTACATAGAATTTTTATATCTTGAAAAAATTAGTTTCAAATATTTTGAAAATGCGCTAACTTTTTGAATTTTCATCCGAAATATCTGCTCTAATCAGGATAAGAATGTAAAAAAGTATTAAAAACTGAATAGGCTAGATTTTTTTGCTATAAATATTTGCATAAAATATTAACACGGCATTTTTATTCTTTTTTTTCAGGCATTTCCGTCGTCTTTTTCAGACAAAACAATTACTAATGGAGAATTTGAATATTTACCATGTGTCTCCATTTCTTCATATTGATATCCTATGCTACTTTTTGTTGAATAATTACGCAATTTTGATATATTTCTTATAAACGTTTAACAAATTTCTAATTGTTCAAACCATTTTTATTTGCTGAAGTAGTTATTTTTTGAAAACTAAAATAATGAAATAAAATAGAAGACATACAAATTTTTACGATTTTAAAAGTATTCTTGGAAAAGTAATTATTTAAACATCTTATATTTGTTTAAACAACTAAAAAGTGGTAAATTTATTATTTCTATACACTATAAGTCAGAAACATAATTGGATGTGTTCTATTTTATTTAATTTTTTTATTTATAAAAAAAATGCTTGAGCAAATAAAGATTGTTCAAGCAAATATAAATTTATCAAAATTATGTAATTATTTAAAGAAAGGTAGCATGGGAATTTAGAAAAAAATACAGATTTTCTTCTCCGAAAATGGAAACTTTTGCGGGGATGTCTTGCCCTGTAGCTCGAAAAGCGTTTTTTGGACTACCCTGATGTACGTAGCCTGCAACCAATCAAATTCAGACCGATTCCGCGACAAGGGTATTTTTTGGGGGAGGTTAGAATGTCATACCTTAGAGTATTATGTCTGTCGACAAACCAGGTGACTGGTCTACCTGAATAAGTTCAAAATTTGAGGAGTTTTAATAGAGCAAAGTCAAAAACATTTTCAAAGGTCTTCCTATCAAATTTATCTATATTTTACGTTAGGGGTGGTTTACTGGGGTCGTTGGAAAATGAATTCTTACCATCTTAACTCGCTGGAAAAATCAAGAAACCGAACTTCCTAAACAAAATGAATTTTCACAAGTTCGAATCTTGATTATTTATTAGCAGTAACACCACGACTCTGTATTTTAAGGAGATAATAAATCAGCAACTTGGTATTATGTGACAATTATGTACAGAACGGGATGCATTATTTTGTGAATGTTATTCGGGCAAATGATTCTCATAGGTTATTAAACGAATAAAAGCCAAAAGGTATTTTCAACATACATGTAGATCCCCAGCATCCCTTGTCACACGAGTGCTTGTAGGGTTTTAAAATGATTTTGTGCGTTATATGAAAATGGATTTTTCTCGTTAAGAATTGTTGTGCTGGAAGTTGTTTAAAGGCATTAAAAGATGCACCGAAAAAGGTAAATTATATTTTTTGAATATACACACATAGACTGGAAAATAATTTTGATAAAGGATGTTGCAATTTTAGCTTATACATTACGGGGGTTATTTTTGTGATGATTAGGGATGAGAAATAATTATGCTTGAAAGTACCATGCTACTATTTTATAAGTAAGTTCCATCTATGTAGATAAACACTTTTTTCAAGACGTGTCTTCATTACTGGGTGTTGATTTTTTTATATAACGTTTAATTTTACGAAAGCGATTTATATGGCATTGGAAAATAAAGAAAAGGCACAAAAATCCCAACAGTGAATGTATACAATTTTTGGCACCAGTCTGCAGGTCCTCAGTTATGCTTTAAAATACCGTGTTAATATTTTATAAGTATCTTCCATCTAGACAGTTTTTTTTTAAAATACGTTTTTGCAGCATATGGTGTTGCTTTTTAAAATAAGGGTTGATTTTACGAAAGGGTTTCATATGACATTGGAAATAAAAAAAAGGCTAGCAAAAAATCGAACCTAGTAATTTTTGTTTATTTAATAATTTTTGTAGAGTTTTGTTGTCGGCAAACTAGCGCCGCCTGTTTTCTTCACAAATTTCTTCAACATCGACTCAAGTAATTAAATTTACAACCGACAAGATTAATTTGGTGTTCCATGCGCAGGATTTCGCCGGAAGCGGGTGCTAATCTGAAAAACTGCACCCGATCCCAGAAAAATTGCTTTAAAATTTCAGCCACAACCACGTCTCACGACCGTGACGACGATCCGGAAAAAGTCCCGTGCACCTTGAGGACAAGGAGCGACCCAAGGACGACTGCCTTCTGTATTTTTCCCGCAAGTGTTTTTGCATATTGTTCACACGCAGGGGTGCTTTTCAGGCTACTAACCAGTGAAAGCTTGGCACCTCCAAGGGCGCCGATGATAAAGACGATTAGTTTGCCAGAATATTCAGGGTACAATCGTCGCAACTCCCGTATGAGGTCTCTATACCTCTCTTTCTTTTCATTCTCCTTCTGTTCTTGTCAGCTGGCGCCGAAAATTGAACATGGTTCGCTTCTCGAAGTCAAGAAGAACCATGTCAGGCTTCGAGTGTGCAACAGAAACAAATATCGAGAATATAAAGTTCCAGTATATGCGGCACTTCTCATTCACGACAATTGACTTGATTTCCCTAGGAGCATTTAGTGCATGGCACGCCCTGCAGCTATCATCGGGAATGTCTTGGCTCAAAATGTAGCGACGGTACGTTAAGGTGGAAATTACACCGTCTTGACTGGGGGTGGCCCAGGTAGGTAACCCAGCCACAAGACGGCTGCTACTTACCTGCCCGTCACGCCTGAATGGACCGAGTTCGTGGGTCACGCGCTTCTGACCCACAAACAACCCTCGAAGTTTCTTTTTATTTTATTTGGCGCCAGGTAGGGTCCACCCTACCGGAACCTCGACTACGATATCCTGGCGTCGCATAGTAGGAACGCTAGCACCAATTTGGCATGAGACAC
>NC_046665.1:9360233-9369923 GCF_010883055.1 Belonocnema kinseyi | reverse complement strand
AGTTAGAGAAAATTCATTCAAAAAACTTAGACTTTCATAAAAACAAAATTTGAACTTATTTATTGGTACTAACAAAAAGACAAAGTCTGGTTACAATCACTTCGCTAATTGTCAGGTGACCTTCTGACAATCCCCTGAGAACCAAGAGTCAAACTACAGTTAGTTCATTGTCAGGCTGAAAACTTTCTGACAATCCCCTGAGAAGCTACAATCTAGCTACAGTTAATTTATAATCAGGCTGACATCTTCCTGACAATCCCCCGAGAATCTAGAGTCCCGCGGAGAGAGAATTCGATCTCGGGTATCCGCGCACTATGTGAGAGAAAGTGCATCGGAGACACCGGCGTCCCATGCTCCGACCTCCTCTTTTCTGGGCAATTTGTTTGGCAGGTCGTTTGGAGAGGTTAGTTCGACCGAACTTATCAATATTGGTCTTTGAGTCGAACGCCTCTCCAAATTTCGAGCTACGCGGGGGTCTCCGCTGATTTCACACCACTTTTCACTAAGCACACGCGACAGATTTACGGGTACTCGAGGACCGGAGTCGAGGCGGGAACGGCACTTAGAAACGGTCAAAGTACGTCTACTTACTTGATAGCTGTTTGGCTGCAGCTTCCCAATTTTTGGCGCCCATTGCTCAAGTTCCCTTGCTCTGACTCTTTTTTGACTCTCTTTACACAATTTTTCGGTCCTTGCCGTACCCCGGCTCTCAATTCAACTCTCAGTTTCTTGTTCGCTTCTCTCGCCTTGCCGCTGTTTTCCGTCGGTTCTTGCCAACTTCCTACGAGGCCTCCGTTGATTGGTTGGCGCCAACGGAGAGCTCCAATGAGGTCTTCCGCCAATGCGCGCCTTCCGCGGTAGAATCCGTCCAGCCGATTGGCGCTGGCCTACGGACCGCTGGGGTTGCTATTGGCTGAACTACGCTATCTTTAATATGGCTGCCGGCCTTCCCTCTCATGCCAGCGTGTGCTTGCTCGTTCACGTGGTGTTGCAGGGTTGTTTGTGTTTCGGCAGTACCTGTACCGAAAAATTGAACTCAAGTTCCAGGGTTTCATCAAAACGTACCAAACTTCTATGTCAAACTTCTACGTCTACGAAATAAAACCATACTAATAAATTTTATTTTTAACACACCCTCACCCCCCTGCAGCGCCCCAAATATGATCCAAAAGTAAAAAAAGTACATTTGTACGTATTATTGTTACTTTTTAGCACTTTCCGTCTTTTTCATGCAAATAATAACTAATGGACAATTTGAATATTTATCATAAATCTGTACATAATTTTCAATTTTTTAAACAAATGTAGATTATGATAAAAAGAGATGTTTCGAGTTTCACTCGTGTAAAAAACTACGAATTGTTTGCCGACGTTTCGCGAACATTGCAGTTCACATCTTCAGGGCTGACCTGAAACTCAGGTATCAGGTCATGTTATTCTTAGATATACTCTCTACGATGCCTGTGACTGGCCAGAGCGCCCCACCGTGGGGACTAGTCGAACTTGATTGGCCAATCATAACATAACATTTTATTTGATGAAACAACAGTCATTGCAAAAACGCACAACAAATTCCAAGAAAACATAGAGAAGCAATCGAAATCTTGAAACACCCTAATAACATCAATAGGGACAATGGATATAATACCAATCCGATTTGGCTTTCCGTTCTCCCGGATTTTTTTTAAAAAGACTTGAGTGGCCAATCAACTTCGACCAGTCTCCACGGTGGGGCGCTCTGAATAATCATAGGCATCGTAGAGAGTATATCTAAGAATAGCATGACCTGATACCTGAGTTTCAGGTCAGCCCTGAAGATGTGAACTGCCAATGCACGAAACGTCGGCAAACATTTCGTAGTTTTTTACACAAGTGAAACCCGAAATATCTCTTTTTATCAAAATGAATCATCGTGAAAGCATAAAATCTATTGAGTATTCTAACATTACGTCATACTCGGTCGGTAACGTCGAAATCTATAAGGCCATACCACTTGGTGGACTGAAAAGCATTGATTACATAGGAGTTTAACAAAAATGAATGTTTTGTAGACGAAAGACGTTAGGTTGCATTGTTGGGATAGTTGGCGGTTAAACTTTTTGAATTTTGGTACTTCGTTAAAGTGTGTTTTTCAAAGATGTCAAGAGATTATTCTTGTTCTTTGAGAAAACAAAAATTGTCAAAGACTGTGATCGTTCTTGGAAATCATATAAGACTTCTTGAAAATCTTTAAACTCCTCCGACTTTTTTTAAATGCCTTTAAAGTCTTTGCAATCATTTCAAATCTTTCGAAGCATCTCGAAATTGACTAAAATTAATTTCAATCATGTAAAATCTTAAAAATATGCTTAAATTCCTTTAAATCTCTTGACAATCCTTAAAATCTTTGAATTTTTGCAAATAACTTTTAAATTAATTGCTTAACAATCTTTAAAGTCACTAAAGCTTATGGAAATATTTTCAAATCCTATAAAAATAAACTTTAAAATCCCGTCAAGTCCCTAGTGATTCCTTAAAATCACTTGAACTCTTAGAAATCCTGTAAGATTTCTTGATAATCCTTAAACTCTTACGATTTTTTTTTGTTGAAATATCTTCAACTTCTTTACAATCATTTAAAATCTTTCGAAATTTCTCGAAATTGACTTAAATTAATTCAAATTCATTAATATCTTTTTTAATAACTTTTCAAAAACTTCCTTGAAATTCCTTAAGACCTCTAAAACTATCTTAAAATCTTACAAAATAACTTATAAATCCTTCAACCTTTTTGAATTATTTTTGAATTAGTGTTAAATCCTTTAAAAAGAAGCTCGAAGATTCCGCCAAGTCCCTAATCATTTCTTGAAATCACATGAATTCTTAAAAATCTTGTAAGATTTCTTGAAAATCCTTAAAGTCGTCCTAATTTTTTTGAACTCCCTACAACTTCTTTGAAATAATTTTAAATATTTTAAAATTGACTAAAATTAATTAAAATCTTTTAAATCCAAAATCCTTTAAATTGTCTTAAACTCCTTAAAATCTCTTGAAATTCTTATCAATCAATTTCTTTAAAAACCTTGAAATCTCCAAAAATTCATTACATCTGTTTTAATAACTTTTCAATAACTCGCTTGACTTTCTTTAAAATTAGTAAAGCTGTCTTAAAATCTTATAACATCTCTTGTAAATCATTAAATCTTTTTAAACTATTTTTTAATTATTTTTAAATCCTTTAAAAAGAAGCCTTAAGATTCCACCAAGTCCCTATTAGTTCCTGACAATCATTTGATTTCTTAGAAATACTTAGAGTCTTCCGAGTTTTTTTTTAATTCCCTTCAACTTCTTTGAAATCATTTCAAAAATTTAAAAATTAACTAAAATTAATTCAAAACTCTTAAAATCCTTAAAATTTTTTAGACTCCTTAAAATCTCTGGACAATCCTTAAATCATTTAATTAACAATTCTTTAAAATCATTAAAAATTTTCAAAATTGAGTACAATTAATTAAAATCCTTTGAACTTGCTTGACGATAAATCTCTTGCAAATCCTTAAACTTTTTTGGATTCTTTAAAACATCTTTAAAATTTCTTGCAAATCGTTCAATTGTTGAGAAATCCCAATATCACTTAAAGTCTTTTAAATTCTTTTAAATTCTCATTGATATAACTTGATTTGATATGAAACTACTTAAAATTACTTATTATCGAATAGTATTATGACATAAGTCGCGGGAATTGAGGTTATAACCTTAATTAATTCAGATTATAATTTTTCGTGCTGGATTGCCTAATCGCACATTTTCCAAATTGCCAACAATAATGAAATAAATTACTTTTCTTTCTTTAAAGCAAAGCTATATCACGATTTTGTACTTGATTTCGCCGAAATTAATTAATTTTAGTCAAACTCCTATCTAAACAATGCTTTGCAGTCCACCAAGTGGTATAGCCTTACAGATTTTGATGTTACCGTTCGTGCGTGATGTAATATTAGAATACTCAATTATTAAGGAACTCTACGGGGAGAGTATTCTTACTAAAAACAACACCTTTAGTAAGCTCAGGACTTCTCAAGGTAAGCTACTAATATCCTTAGCGTTTTTGAAACGGTGTCTATTCTGATTCTCATTTTAAATATTATTTTGTACCCTCTTTTGAACCTGATTTATTCAAGAAATAAGTCGGACTATTTTCAGTATTATTCTTAAATTGAATGGGCCAATTTCACATTATTTGAAAATTTGTCTAAATCATTCCGAAAGGAAACAGAGTTGCTGGGATTTATTGCGAATTATGTAATTTTATTCCCTTTCTTTCTCTATCCGTGTCTCTACTTCTACCCAGTGTACCTTGCAAGTATTTTTTAAAATGAGGCAAATTTCATTTTCTCATAATTGATTGTCTTTTCACCGGTATCGGCAAGGAGTATCTGCCCCCTTGACCGCTGCTTCTATTATTTGTTATTGTTTTTCATACATCTGTTAACGAGTGTCTTTGCTCGTTAAATTCTAAATTTTTTCTTCCAAATGAACCGTATTTTTTATATTTCGAGACTTATCACTTTGATTGAATAAATTTTGCCTTGTATTAAAAATTCTATCAATTTTATCATTTAAATTTTTAATTTCTTCTTAAAGTTCTTTCATTTTCATCTTATCGCTTTTATTCTACTCATAATTAATTAATTCTTCTGCACCATTTCAAAATTCATTATTACTTTTTAAAAATGAAACGGTTTCAAAAGTTCCATCATTGATTTTCGCATCCTAATCTTACTTTCTCTGCTCTTTATCTATTCTTTCTTTCTCCTTTTTAAGTGTTTCTTCTCGTTCTATCCTACTTGATTCTAATCATTCCCTGTCTCTTTCTAATTTTTCGAGTTCTTTTCTCTTGTTTTCAATTTCTCTATCTATTGTATTTGTTTCTAATTCCTGATATTCTAACTCATACTATTTACGTCTTATATTCCTCAATTATCTAGCGTATTCTCGTTATTGGGAGACAGTATATCAATTTCAGGTCTATGTGGGGCACGGTTTTCCCTTAGTTTGGGGTACTTTCTGGCTGCGTTTGTGTTTGTCTTTTCGTTCTTAAAATTGCACCTGTCGCTTGATATGGTTGTACCGCATTCGATTTTATCTCTTTAGCGGTCTAACTCAGGGGTTCTTATGTCTGATCAAAAACCGGCACGTTCGATGGGAAATCTGCCTCAGGTTGTATGAGGGCATTGCAAAGTTCCTTGAAGCTATTTCTGTTCTTTGAGTCTTCTTCTAGTGAATGACGATCTTCGTAGGCTTTTCTCCAAAATGCTTCGACCTGCTCTGATTTGGGCGGATGGTCGACAGTAACTGTAGGATCGTTTAAGAGTTGAGTTTGTTCAGAAAAAACTGTTAGTTTTCTCTGACCCATCTCTCTCTCCGCTCTACACTTTTTCTAGCGTCAGATAGTACCTGAGCGTCAGATAGTACCTGTATTCTCTCAGCCATATACTGCATGTTGGTTTGCAGCTTTGAATTGTTCAGTGTGTGATAACGGATCCGCAGTTCGCGCACAAAGTGCCGAACCTTGACGGTGAAATTCCTCCCAGATGTGATGAAGTCAATTACACACTGAATGCGGAACTCCTATTATTATTAAGATCAGCCTTTGGTTTTGTTTTACGGTGCGTACCTGCTAAAGCTCTCGCTGCATTATACACACCACAATTGATAGTACATAGGCTTGATTTTTCGAAAAATCTTCACGAAGCTCGTCATCCAGTTCAGCCAGATCTTTGAGCTTGAGAGAAACCTGAAAATTGATGTTTCTCCGGGTTCTGAATTATCCCTATTCCTCTATTGGGTGTCTGTTTGTGTTTTGTCTCGGTGTCGCATCTCTTTTTCTGCTATCAGCTTGTTCTAGCTGCGGTTAAGTAGACGCGCCGCTTATATATCCCCTTTTCCGCAGTTCCTGGGTACAGTTTTGCAGTCGTTTATACGAAAAATGCTAGAGGTCTGGGTGTTTCTCGTACCACAGAGCATACAGTCGCGCCATGTAGCCTTTTCGTTCAGGGGCCATACTAATATCATAGCACTCGAGGAAAGCGTCCCTGATTTGATCCATCCGCTCAAAAGTATTGAGATTTGGCTGGTCCATCACATTAACTCCGTCTTGATTGTTTGGAAACGCTCTTACTTCAACTATGTTTGGTGTTGTCATTGTTTTTCCTACAAGAAACTAGGAAAAATGATTCGTCCATACTTGTAGAGCCCCACATGCAAGGGTAAGGCTGCATACTCTGAGAGGTCGCCTGGTCTCCCAGAGTGACCGTTTGAGATACCTCACCCAGGTGCTATTTAGCTTTCAGCACGGTTGCTACGCCTCTGCGGGGTTATTTCTTCAGGACCATCCCTGGTCAATTGTCCACGACTGCTTATTAATGATTTTAACCATATTAAGCAGAAACCCTTGGTACAGGGACCTTCTATCCGCAACCCGAGGATACCCGAGGAACAATGGATATATGTAATATCTTAACATTCTGCTTTCAAAAATTCCCGGACCAGCCTCAAATTAAACAAAGTTTAAAATTCTGAAAATATCTTCCAAAATTAATCAGAGTTTGAAATATAAAGAATGAAATAAGAAAATTCAATAGGATCATGTAAAACAATGGAGGACAAATTTCTCGAGTTTTTTAAGTGAGAGTGAGAGGATACAAAAGAGAGAGAGCGAGAGAGAAATAAGAAGAATAGAGTTTAGCTAGTCTCGTGAGTCAAATTTCGAGGAAGAATGTTAAATTGAATCTGACGATCTTTGGTTAAAAATTTTTTTTAATTTCTCAAGCGGTGCTCAAATGGGGCGAATTCAAGATTCTCTCATTGGTTATTATTTTAGAGCCAGTTTAAGTGCGGTTACTTTCTTTTTCGTATCATAAATATTATATTATTATATATTCTGGGTTGAGACCGTCACAGCCCCTGACGCTTGGGTGATCCCGTTGCGTCCCCTTATAAGCCTTAAGTGTGGCCCGAAAGTTCTCTCCATAGAGAGAGGACCGCGGCCACGCTGTTGGCCGATATTTCAGACTCATTGATGCAGAAACTGCCTGTGAGTGTTACACGGTTCCCCGCAATCGCGGGGTAGTGACAGAGGATTTGAGTGGAAGTCTCATTGTCTTTTCCTCACAGTCGACAGAGGGGACTTTCCTCAAGCCCTATCTTATGTCTGTGATGCCGGAGGTTTCCATGTCCTATAAACATTTCTGTTAAGATTTTGACTTCCTTCCTCCCGACCTTAAGAATTTCTTTCGCTCGATGAGGGTTTAGCTTTAAGCCCAAGAGTGTTTTAGCCTGTCTGCAGCCAGATACCGCATCCCACTCATTCTGATGTTTCTCACTGAGCCAACTGTTAATATCTTCAGTGACCGACCTACTGGAAGTGCCTACAACTGGTTCAGGCCTAGTAAAATTTTCCTTTGTTGCTAGCTTTGCTAACCTGTCCGATATTTCATTGCCACTGTGTCCAGGGATCCAGAGCGGATTGACTCGGTTTTCTGCCGCTAGCTTATTCAGTGCCCCAAAGCACTCCCATATTCGCAGCGACGTAGTCATTATTCCATTCAGAGCCGTGATACCAGCCCTGCTATCTGAGCAGATACGAATGTTTCTTTTCCCGCTGTACTTCATTGCCTTACAGGTGCACTGGAGCAAGGTCATTCTCTCAGATTGTAGAACTGGTGCGTAGGACCCCATCGCAATTGCCCATTCCTCTTTTGTGGATAGACTAACCCGGTATTTCTTGTCGAAAAGGTAGTGGCAAGTGGACATCTTGTCCCTGGGCATGCTCAGTCTCGGCCTCTTCGTGATGTCGATTGGCATCCGCATTACTGTCGAGATACTGCTATCGTTTACCATATTTAGTCTCCAGGCCGCCTTCGCAGCAGCGGCTTTTATGGTGAGATGGAGGGGCTTCAATCCTATTAGTGCCCCCAGGGCGAACGTGGGTGTCGACTTCGCGGCACCTATTATAAATAATTAAAATTATAATATTTTCTTAAGTAGAAGACTTGTTTAGATGAAATAAGAATAATCATACCAGTTCCTTGTATCGTTTAGAAAATTATTCTTTCTAAATACGTAAAGTAGGTCGCAATCAAGTTATAACTTCCTAAACTTGAGCGGTAGAATATTTCACCCGTATCGGAGATAAGATGTTCACATTGAAGATATCTTATCTTATACTTGAAAGTTGATGGCGTTTACGTTTCCCATGCATTGATATAAAAAGCATTACGCCAGCTCGACGGCGTCAAGCCAAGTTCGAGGAATCTGTTTACACTATGGATGTAAACATTCCTAGCGATTAAGTTGAGCGATCGTGCCGAATTCGAGTGGATCTCATTTATGTTCTTTTTAAACATTTGTTTAATGTTAACACATTGTGACTATTTAATCAATGTTAATAAATTGCTGTTTTTTAAAGAACTCGTTAAATTTATTATGTTCCTTTGTAAATTTACAAGAACTATTAATTATTTAAACAATTTTAATTTTTAAAATTAACAATTTGACCTTTTTCGACGAATCAATGTGTTCACGCAGTCAACTAACTCTTTTCTATGCTGCCTTTTAAATTTACAAGAACTATTAATTATTTAAACAATTTTAATTGAAAAATTAAGAGTTTGACCTTTATCCTACGAGTCAATTTGTTTTCGAAATCAACTTAGAATGTCCATTCGATGAATTCTTTCTATGTTGCTCTGTAAATTTACAAGAAATATTAATTATTTAAAGAATTTCAATTTAAAAAACAAGAGCTATACCGTTTTTATACGAATCAATTTGTTTACGGAGTCCAATAAGAATGGCTATTGAATGATTCTTTTCCCTGTTGCTTTGTAAATTTACAAGAGCTGTTAATTATTTAAATAATTTTAATTAAAAAATTAGGACTTTGCGCTTTTTTCTACAAGTCAATTTCTGTACGGAGACAAGTAAGAATGTCTGTACGATGACTCTTTTTCGTATGTTGCTTTGGAGCTTTACAAGGTGTATTAGTTATTTATACAATTTTAAATAAAAAATTAAGAGAGAACTTTTTTACGAGTCAATTTGTTTACGGAGTCAACTAAGAATGTCGATCGGATTACTATTTTGGAACACGCTCCATGAAAAAGACCTGCGAATCTGAGAGCGACTCGCTTCATCGCGATGGATGTATGTATGAGCAAGCCCCTACTCGCTCTCTGATTCGCGGGCCTTTTTCACGGAGCGCAACTCTTATTGGGAGCGCCCTTTGTCGTTTGGGCTTTTTGTCACGGATCCAATATTTTCTATGTTGCTTTGTAAATTTACAAGAAATGTTGATTATATAAAAAATTTTAATTTAAATATTAGGAGTATTCCCTTTTTTCTACAAGTCAATTTGTTTGCGGAGTCAACCAAGAATGTCTATACGATGACTTTTTTCTTTATTTCTTTGAAAATTTACAAGAACTATTAATTATTTAAAGAATTTTAATTTAAAAACTAAGAGTTTAACCGTTTTGCTACAAGTCAATTTGTTTACGGTGTCAAATAAGAATGTCTATACGATGATTCATTTTTATGTTGCTTTGCGTGTGGCCCGTGAACGGGGTTACATGACACGGCTGCATGCTCTGTGGTGCGAGAAACACCCGGAGCTATCGCACTTTTCGCAGCAACGTCTGCGAAACCATG
>NC_046665.1:9357614-9360133 GCF_010883055.1 Belonocnema kinseyi | reverse complement strand
TTAGTGTCGCCTCTCTTTCTTTGTTGCCGGCTTGTTCTAGCTGTGGTAGAGTAGGCGTTCCGCTTACATAGCCCCTTTTACGGAGTAGTTCAGCATGGTTGCATAGACGTTGCTGCGAAAAGTGCGATAGCTCCGGGTGTTTCTCGCACCACAGAGCATGCAGCCGTGCCATGTAACCCCATTCGCGGGCCACACTCGCATCGTAGCACTCTAACAAGTCGTGATTCAGCTGCTCCGTCCACTCAAAGGTTGCGAGATCCCGCCGATCCATCGCATTGAATCCATTTTCATTGGCTCCCCCTGTTCTAGATTGGTCGGCATTGTTGGCCGACCCATTGTCGGGAGCTCTGCGCGTTCTGTTGTTTTGAACCGCACTTACTACAACTATGTTTGGTGTTGTCATTGTTGTTCCCATGAGAAGCTAGGGAAAGGGGTTCGTCCATCCTTGTAGAACTCCGCATGTAAGGATAAGGTTGCGTACTCTGAGAGGTCGCCCAGTATCCCAGAGTCACCATTCTAGACACCTCACCCAGGTGCCATTCAGCTTTCGGCACGGTATTCACACCTCCGCGTGGGGGTTAACTCCTTCGGGACCACCCCTGGACAATTGTCCGCGACTGCCTATTTATTTTTGTAACCATATTCAGCAGAAACCCTTGGTACAGGGACCCTCTAACCGCAACCCGAGGACGCGTTCGGTGGCTTTGTCATAGGCCCTTCGGTTTGATTCTAGAGGAATCAAAACCGAACCGAATATATATATATATTAATTATAAGAAATATACTTGCATACTAAAGGGGCGAGTTGTTTCGCAACTATATGCGCGTATATACACATTTAAGTATCATCGAAAAAAAAAAATCTAATAGTACCCATGCCATATAGAGGCAGGGTGAGTAGGAAAGAATAAATCTGTGAACCTCTATTCCATGAATAGGCAAGAGACTTGGAACGTGTGCATATGTAGAAGCAGAGGTATGTATTCGAAAATACGACGAATTAGAGAGAAGGAAGAAGTGACGGACTTCGTCGCTCTCTTCGCACGCTTTCTGCAACAAAGCATTTCCACGCCGTGGGAACTCGGCAACCGTGAATCATCTTTCGCGCACGATGCACTCTAGCTGTCTCTTTGAACGAACGCGAGAAAGTTGCAACTGCGGGTGCTAACGGCGGAGGTTATACTGGGGCTGCGACGCTGTCGAAGCGATTTCCCTTTCCTAATTAAGGAGCCGAAATCGCACCCGCGTAAGCTCACTAATTATCTAATTGTCGCAGAGACAACTTAGGCGGTCTGTCGATTAAGCCTACACTGGCTCTTCACGCGGTTTCTTCTTGTTACTTTGTTCTCTCCGGGTACCGGGTCCGACGTAAACTCAAAAACCATTTAAACAGAATAGAAAGGTAATAATTAAACAAGTCAATGTTTAATCTTTTAATGATGGCTTAACTCCCGGCACAACTACAGCGCAACTTCAACACTGACACCACTCGCGAGAAAAACCATAAGTTTACGGTACAACAACACTTTGACAGGGTACACTGGGCTTCCTCCTCTTCCCCGGACTGTCTGAACGGCCAGATGAATTTTCGACTTCCGGTTTCATCTCTATGTTCTTCTGCAAATTGATTATTCTGCTCACTGGCTCTGGGCGATGAAGTGTCGTGATTTTATTTTTAAGTAATTCCTTACTGTTCTGTTAGCCATCTCCTTTTAATTTCTTCAGCAACTTGATACCTATTGTGGCTATGTAGGTTCTGGACAGGTAGATGACGAATCCTATCCCCAATATTGCTACTTCTCCAAGGGCTGCATGCGTATAATGGTAGTGTTCACGGATTTCTAAGTGATGTTGGCTGAGGGAGATTGACTTTTCCTCCAAATCTAGAAGAGTTGCATCTGTCTCGTTTCCTTGCCAGATCATTTTTTTAAATTGATTGATTCGATGTCGTTCCAGCATAGCTCTCTCGTACCGTTCGCCATCCTCGTAAGTAGGGACTCCGGTGGTAGGGCCAGCTAGTTTCCCTATGAATCCAAACCACGGCATCGTTCACCTTCTGCGTTGTATCGCTGGTCATAAAGATGTTGGCGAGTTCAATTGAGAATGATACTCCAGCTCAGTTATCGCCCCAGTGGATGGTTCTAATACTCGTTCGGCAGTCCCTATATTATGACGCAGTCGGGAGTAACCCAGCACGTACCTGCATCCATAACCCACGTTTACACGACAATGCTCGAGACTTTGTTCTAACCTACGTGAGTAGCCGGGCAGAAAATTCAGTAGCGGCTCCACCTCGAGTAAAACGGTCGCCTGCCACACTCCAGTACTCCGTCGAAGAGAAGCCATTAGTTTATTGTGAAGCCACATGTTCTTGATAAACCTAGTATTGGAGAAGAGTTCATATCCATTGGATTGAGAAAATCCCCCATTAATTGACAGTATTATGTGAACCTATATCCAATTTGAATTATTGAGCCCAAACAGTTAGATATAAATTATATAAATTTTATTTATTTATT
>NC_046665.1:9324482-9357514 GCF_010883055.1 Belonocnema kinseyi | reverse complement strand
AAACTGTTAGTAAATCTTGTCCCAATTATTTATTTACGCCCATTCGCGCTAGTTCGTCTGCCTGTTCATTACCATGACAGTCCTTGTGTGCTGGTATATAACGCCATTTAACGTCTAAATTCTCAGTCATCGATTTTAATTTCTCGAATTCTCGTCTATTTATTACAGGTCGATTATTGCTTGCCAACCACCCACTGTCTTCCCAATTTCGTCGCCACTTTGTGTGGCCGTCAATAAGATAACAGGAGTGCGAATTGATGGTAAGTTTCTTGATACCAGCGTTCGTGGCCTGTTTGATAGCTATTAATGCAGCCTCAATTTCGGCAGAATTGTTTGTCTGCTCTTTGCTCGTTTTGAAACGTTTAGTGCCTGGCCATGTTTAAACCAAACGTGCACCACTGCTTTCGGCCCGACCTTACTGGCTCGAAGGCTGGACCCGTTGATAAGTCCCTTATCGTCCTCAAGAAATACATTTTATCGCTTGGTTCGTCCCATGATTCGGTAAGGCCCATAATAATAAGGATCGAATTTATTTTTTCTAACCTCCATTTGTACGTCTACAAGGTCGCCTACGTCAGCATCCAATGGTGTTACTTTAAGGTCGTAATACGCCTTAAACCGTAGCTTGGCTGCTATGAATTTTTTCGCGGCTAGTTTCCGTAAGTCTATTAATCGCGTGATAAGTTTCCTGAGATAGGCTCTATAAGATTCTAGTTTCTACTCGGGGCTGGGGGGGATGATGTCCTTGTCTGCCGACCGAAAACGAGCTCGCAAGGCGTGAAGTTTGTTGTTTCGTGGATCGATATATTATAAGCGAACAGCGCATATGGAAGGAGACGATCCTAGTCGTCATAATTGCCTTCATACTGCCTAATGTATGCCTCTAGGACCGCATGGCTCCTTTCTAGGGCCCCGTTTGTCTGTGGCCTATATCCCGAGGTTATGACTTGTTTAATTTTAAAGATTTTTTAGAGGTTCCGCATGAGCTTGCTGACGAACGCTTTGCCTCGGTCTGTTAAAATGCATCTTGGCGCTCTGTACACAAAGTACAGGTTCATTGCTAACGTCTGCACTATGGTAGCTGCATCTACGTTAGGTATCGCTACTCCAATGCAATATTTACTCAGGTTATCCTGTATTGTAAGGATGTGGCGATTCCCATCGGGCATGGTCCGTAAGGGATCCATCTTTTCAAGAGAAACCTTGTTGAAGGTATCCAAAGGTGTATTCGTGATAAACATCGGCTCGCGAGTACCTGCACGTAGGAGCTTCTGATCAGCGCAGTTCCGATACCTTGGGATATATTCAGTAACTTAATCCCGTAATTTTGGCCAGGTATACCGCTCCCTTATTGTACGATACGTTGTTTTTGACGCCTTTGTGTCATCCGAACAGACTATTGTGACACTTTGCGATAATTTCTGACCGAATGTCCTCCGGCGGAATCTCAATTTTGCCATAACAAACCGTGATTTTTATTTCCGTGTTTGCGAAGACGTTCACCAGCTTGTCGGTAAAGATGTTCCTCGTCAGGCTATCGCACATATCTCCATAGCGCGCTATTCGGAAATGTTTAACCTGGTCCCTTTTGAGAACCACTAATAAATTGCGCAAACTTAGTTTGAACTCTTTCGAGCTCATCAAATTGTCGGGTTTTGTGAATAACGGTATAAACTTTAAATCTCTCGCGAGGTGAGACTAGGACTTGGCCCTTTCTCGGCCGAGCGCTTCGTATCTCCTCCAGGTCGATAGCCCCAACAGCTATGAGCAACTTCGTTATGGGGCTTACTGGCTCATAATCCGCAGCTAAAAAATGTACAATATTGTCACGCGAGTGTGTGAGTGATTCGTGACTACTCTGTAGTACGGAGGCCTGCATTTCTAAGTCGGGAATATCGGTAGTCACGGAGTCATCAAAATTTTGGCTACCATTCCGATGATCGGCGACGTATCATAGTCATAATGGGAGTAGCGAAATACAATCGCTTGGTTGCTCACTTACACCTTCGCTTGCTGATACTTCCTATCCAACAGTATTATTCGATCCACCTGGTGAGGGCTCGCACGTAACTAGATAGTTGATAGGGCGTTGTGCGTGCTTTTGGACGGTACTTTAGAAAGGGGGTAGAAAACCTTAGTTTACGGGTTCTAGATGAGCCTGGCTTCGGTTCATTGTTGACCTCGTCGACGTTAGTTAGCTCCCCTGCTACACCGAAAGTTTCAATTTCCCCGTCTGATCGCGATTCGACATTCACCCCTTTTGTAGGCCCTGATATTAGAGGACTTCGGGAGATACAATGTCCTCCCGGGTCTGTGTCTATAAGCTCGGCGATCTCGCTGATTTTCCGCAATACGCGATCGATTCATCTTTCTCTGTCGTCGACAGTTTCCGGTTCGCCTGAATCCTCAGAACTATGGATTATTGGCAGTTCGTCAAACCCTTCTCGATCCCAGTGATAAGATTGATGTTCCGCCAGACTGTTCGAATTTGAAAAAGGAGTTTCGAAGATCGTTTTGTGTTGGTCTCTCGGCTAGGCTACTTTCTTCATCGGTGTCTACAGGGGGGGGGGGGCTTATATCAACCAAAATTTAGTTTGGGTTCCTTATCATTGTGCGATCTTCTGATGCGGCAGACGTTTCGGAATCGCCCCTTTTTGAGCCAGAAAGCCGAGTAGTAGGTACGCTTTTGGATGGTCTTCGGTATTTATGTGTGGTTGCTGGGATTTCCAGGCTCGGTAACATGCTGTAACGTCGCCGACGGACTGGAATGTCCGATTCTGAGTCAGCCGCATTAGTTACCTCGGATTCCGAATTAGAGGAATTCGAATCGGCCTCCTTATAATTTACCTCTCGCCGATTCTGAGCTCGTCGCACTCTTAGCCTTTTTTGCAATCGTGCTTCCTTCCAGGCTAGGTTCAAACGTCAGCTGGGTCTTGGAAGATTTGCGTTCCTCATCTTCGGGCTTCGTCTTTCATCAATCCCAACGTTTCATCTGCAGCAAGGTTGCTAGAAAATGTACGTGGAAGAGGACCTTGAACCCTGGCCTCTGCCGTTGCGGAGATTCTAGACGTTTCCCCAGTCTCCGGTTTTGTTTGAGTTTCTCCCTTGTTACTTGTTTATCGGATTTTCCAGAAGAACTGATAGGATATGCATTTAAACCTAAGGGACGAATATGCATAGGAAACGCATCCAGCGTCTCGCATATGTTTGCGACTGATGTCGATGAATCTTCGGAATCGCTTTCGCTCGAGTCACTTGCATTTGCTTCCTCAACAGGGTTTGACGATAAGGCCTCTCCCTACCTGTTAACCTTGCCGGGCTCGCACTCATAAACACAAAAGTATTCTTGTAGCTTGAGCAACCAGTTAGTAAGTCTACTCTCTTGGCCGTTCATGGAGCTTACCCAGCGCAGAGGCTCATGGTCACAGGCGAGAATAAACTTCCGTCCATAAAGGTGGCTTAGTATAGTTCCGTTCATGTATAGTCAGGGCTCTGGAGAAATATGCTATGGGTAGGTCTATCCCATCTACTTCTTGCGTGATTGTAGCGCTGACAGCAATGAAATGTTTTTTTTACGTAAGTCGAACAGGGGCTATGTTATCTTACCAAATTCTTAACGAAACGTATGTAATAACCGGCTACTCCCAGAAACGCCCTAACGTACGAGGAATAGAAAAATCTCTGATGGCTGTTAATTTTCTAGGATCGTGTACTTCGAGTGTATCAGAAAATACTAGTAATGTCGTCAAGGTGAACCTGTAATTCCGTACCCTGTAGGCTGGAGAGTACTCGACCCATCAGGCGCTGAAAGGTGGCAGGGGCATTTTTTATTCCTATTGGCATCCTCTTACACTGGAAGTGCCCATACCGTGTCGAGAATGCTGGTTTGGGTTGGTCCTCGAAAGCAGTTTCCACTTGATGAAATCCTGAGACCAGGTCAAAAACAGAAAAGTATTGGGTAATCTCTAGCCGGTCTAGAATATCGCTTATACTTGGGAGGGGGTAAGAGTGTTTTCGTTCAAGGCGCGGAAATTAATTACCGTTCGCTATCTTTTGTTCCCATATTTATCGGGTTTCTTTGGGATGATCAACAAAAGCGAGTTATACGGCGATATTGATTTGACGATAAGATCGTCATTGATCATTTTTCTTACCAATTCTTCTGCGATATTCTTGTTTTTCTGCGGCTGCCGATACAGTTTATGCTTAACAGGCTTATTCGAACGGAATCAATTCTTGCGGAAGAATGTTAATGTCCACATCAGATTGTGTAGTATTGATCGCCAACACATGGCATTGGCCGTATTTACTACGAACTGCCACATTCCCTATAAAAAATCCCGGTTTCGTATCCAGCAACGGGAGGTACCCTTCTGTAAAATTTGCATCCGATATCGGTATTGTTGTACATTTCCTAGTTGTGGCCCGGATTGTTAAAATCCTGGGAACAGGCTTTACTTCTGGTTATCAACACATTATAGAAAAATGAGATGTTTGACCTTTCTTGTCTGAGATATGCGCGTCCCAGAATTCCCTCTACTGAGATCGGGAATTGCGCTCGCACTACATGAAAGAGCACTTTTTGGTCAAATATCTCTAGTACCGTAGTACCCAGGGTATAAATTCGAATTAGAGATACCCCTGTTATGTACGAGATATTCTCTTCACGTATTGGTGTGTCAGATGAAAGTACAGATACTTTTATAATATTTAGATCGGCACCCGTGTCGATAAAAAGCCGTGCACTCTTATCAAGGATACCTATGACATCCAGTTTTACAACTGGAACTTCACTTATGGCTCCGCTCACTTTTTATATTTCGATTGTCCGAGGAATCGAACTGTCTATTGACGCTCCGACTCCTTGGAACCCGTCGGTGCGTCGGTCCGATTGATTCCGACAGAGTTTAAATTACTCCGCGGGGCGTAGCCTGGTGACGGAGAACGTAGGGAGTTTCGGTCTGATGAGAATGGACTATAACCCTGGGTATAGTGTGAACATAGATTTAAGGGAACCGACGCTTAATCTTTCTTCTGATATCCTTGGTTGGAGTGCCCTGTCCCTTGGGGAGGGGACGACGCACGCGAGTGAGGCAGGTTAGCCATTTGTGAGTAGACCTGCATATGAGCGGGTGGATATACACACTGGGGCGTCGAATACACGTGATAATATGGGTTTCCTGATGAGGAATTCCGCAGAATACCTGAGACCGGTAATTCATTTCTTCATAATCGTGCTTATTCGGCCTGTTGATAATCTGTTGGCGGGTCTGGCAGGTAATATTGCTCCGATTGGTCCGGTGTCGGCTCCTTCGGATGATGCTTGGCTCGGTATGATGCGTGATTCTTGTTGACCGACCTAAAATAGCCGTAATTAAGGCAGATTCACGCACTGGCGTAATGTACGTTGCCGCGTTAACTATATCCTGAATTAAGTCGCGAACAGAGATAATTCTTCCATCATAAACAGGAATGTGGCTGACCGCTTGTTGAATTGCCAGCGTATCTGCAATTGATTGCGCCATCCGCATCGCAACATTATCTGAATTAGGGGCTGCACTTTGTCGGGAGTCACGTACGCTTGGTTGGAAACCTAAATTAAGACGCGAGCTATACATTTCCGTGACCGTTGACGCGTCCAGATTTGTTGGACTATTATGAACAGCTTTATTTTGGTCAGTTCGGTGTGTGCCGTCCTCATTTTCGTCCACCATGACGTTTTTATCTATTTTACTTTTTTCTTTACTTCCGGGCGACTTCAATAGTAACCGGCTGGGAATGAAGAAGCAAGTAATTAGATGCCTAGTCTCTCTAAGGCCGCCGTTCCTAATGTTCCCTCAACTACCGGTTGTAATAACGTGGTTCGAGCCGAAATAACCTCACAAACGATTACCTCACCATTCAAGCGTAATTCGATCATTCATACGGTTTTGATGTGTCTCGATTTGATGAGCAACTACCGCATGTTTCGTAAACTGAGTTACCAGCTCGCTTTCTGGAATGAAACTTAAGGAAGAGTCTCAACGAAAAGTTACGCGCACATTGTCCTTGCGAAACGATGTGGAATAAATTATCATACCGGTAATTCTCCTATTAAAATATAGGAACTTGGGCTTGTGACACAGAGGAGGCATTTTGTGCTTGTTAATTTTTCTCCTTTATTTAGCCTTCCCGAGTTTCTGAACCGAGAACGGTAATAACAAATCATATAATTTATCACTCTACGAACGACTACTACATGCACACGTTCTTCCAGGTTATTTAATATTATTTCAAAGATGCGTGAAAACTCCGCGTTGGCATTTATGATTTTCTTAGAGTGTTCGGAGTTTGCCTGGTCTCATCCATTGTCATTCTCAGTCGTCAGAAACTCAAGATTCGAGCGCGCAATTGCTAGTTTTACTCTTTTGTGAACCCCTTTTCCCCTGCATCGCCTATTCCGATTCTTAGCAAGAAGCGTACGTCGGATAAACACCATCTCTCTTTTTTGCCCTTTTTTATTAAACCAATAAAAAATATAAAAATTTATATCGGAAAAACAGGAGTAAATTATCAGCCGATTTTAGGCGTGGAATTGATCCTGCGTTTCTGAAATCCTTAGTTCAACTGTTCTTTGATTAGATATTTTTCACTTTCAAGCTTCCTCTGCACATAATAACTCTAAGGACAACAGAATCTCTTCGAAACTCTGGGGTGCGCTTTTTTCCACTTCACTTTGCACTGCACTTTTTTCAATATCCTGCTTACGGGCAATGGCGCGCTCGATATTTTTCACAAATACTCACCAGAAAACGGATATCAATAATAAAAATTAACAATTATGACATTGTGGAGATTAGATATCGTTGCACACTTAACACTTCAAGGTTACCAATGAATGTCTGTCTACAATTTTAGCTATTCATTGCGTGTTTTATAAACTTTCAACTGAAATAATAAAAAATTTGAAATTCGAAGTGTTAGATTCTTGACGCCATTTTCTCTGCCACGGCGGCAAGAACGATGAAAAACTCGGAGAACATTACCCTGCCAAAGCGGCACAGATCTTGTTCTCGTCGAGAATTGTTACGAACGAATGTAATCGAACAAATAACATCTATCCGATTATTCCCATTCGCCACAAAGTAGCGAAATTATTTGCGTCTTATTGAGCGAGGTAGAGAGTTGGTCTTCGCCCTTATCTATTCAAGGGGCATCCACTGCTGTCCAGAGCCGCTACATAACTGGCGGTTGTGTGAAAAGGATTAAAAGTAAACACGAGGAGAGTGTTCACATTAAACTGGCATATTTTATTTTGATTTATTTCCTAGCGTCTACGATGAATTAGAGAGAAGAGCGCGAGTCCGCTTTTTGAAAAAACCAAAAAAAAAATATCAAAATTGTTTCAGGAACAAGCACACTAACCAACCGAGCCTTTGGAATGGCTCGAAGCTGATTTTTATCGTTTACTTTGTTTTTTGTTACTCTTCAGAAGTTCTACCAAATTAGCGTTAATCGGAAGTTTTAGTGTATTTATGAATTTAACAGTCTCACGTAAGAAAAATCAATATAACAATCAACTCAGCCTCTGAAATGGCTCGAAGTTGCTTTTTATCGTCCACTTTGTTTTCTATTACTCTTCAGAACTTCTACTTAATTAGCGTTAATAAGAAGTTTTAATGTATTTAACAGTCTCATGCCAGAAAAATAAATATACTAGCTAACTGGGCCTCTGGAATGGCTCGAAGTTGACTTATTTAATTATTACCTTTCTATTCTGTTTTAATGGTTTTTGAGTTTACGTCGGACGCAAGTCGGAATGAGAAGGAAGAAGTAAGAAAATGTAAGCCGGAGCTTAGTGAGCTTCCTCGGTTGCGATTTCGGCTCCTTAATTAGGAAGGGGAAATCGCTTTGACCGCGTCGCAGCCAGAGAATACCCTCCGCCGTTGACACCCGCAGGTGCATCTTTCTCGCGAGGTTTTACTCCGCCCGTTCAAAGCGACACCTAGAGTGCATCGTGCGCGGATGGTGGTCCACGGTTGTCGACTTCCCACGGTGTGGAAATGTTTCGTTGTTAACGGTGTCAACTAAGAATTTCTATACGATGAACCTTTTTATGCTGCTTTTTAAATTTGCAAGAACTGTTAATTATTTAAACAAGTTTAAGGGCATGCTCTTTGGTGACCACATGATCAAAACAGACCCCGGTTATGAACATTTTTTTTGTGTATACCATGTCCGAAGTCAATGGTATATCGCCCTCAAAATTTGGAATTGAGAAAATGAGACAATATATTGTGTTTGTATATTTATTTTGAGTAATAATTTCGAAAAAAAAATTACTTGAGAGAAAATAAATATGCAAAACTATTTTCATTTTTTTGGTGCTCACTGTGTCCACACGGACTGAGATATCGTGTTTAAAATTTCACAGATTAATTAAAAAGTCTATAGAACGTTCGGATACATCAATATGTTTATAATTTCAAAGAAAGTTTATTTATAATTTGGTAAAATAGGTTATTAACATTCGAGTTGTAGCACTTTCTTGATTTGATGCATTTAGATCATTTTTTATTTGATGCATTTCAGATTTTTTGATTTGCGTATATTAAGCACTGGCACAAATTTGGAACTAAACCTTATAAAAATTTAAAAACATTAATATAAACAATAAAATTTGCACATTCGTTGCAAATCAACAAATAAGTTATCTGCACATGCGTAACCTGTCATTATTTTTGGAGCATTTTTTAACAATTTCTAGCGGAAAAAAAAGAAACTTTGAACGTCGATAAAGTCGACATCACATAACTAAGTTCGTTCATGAAATTTTTGTGTAGAATGATTTTCATTTTTTGGTCCTTACTACGTCCACGCGGATTGAGCTATCGTGTTTAGGATTTATAAACTTATATAGAAGTCCAAAGTTTGTGTCGGTGTTGAATATACGCAAATCAGAACATCTGAAATGCATCAAACCAAATATCTGCAAAGTACTACAACTCGAATGGTCATATCTTATTTTCTCAATTTATAAATACACTTTCCTTAAAATTATAAACATATTGATGTATAGAAGCGTTCTTTAGTGCATTTTATTCAATCTGTCAAATTTTCAACGCGATATCTCAATCCGTGTGGACACAGTGAACATCAAAAGAAATGTTCATAACCGGGGACTGGATCGGTCACGTGGTCCCCGGAGAGCATGCCCTTAATTAAAAAATTAGGAGTTTGCCCTTTCTTCTACAAGTCAATTTCTTTACGTATACAAGTAAGAATGTCTATATGAAGACTCTTTTATGGTGCTTTGTAAATTTACAAGAACTATTAATTATTTAAAGAATTTCAATTAAAAAACTAAGAGTGTAACTGTTTTGCTACAAGTCAATTTTTTTACGGAGTCAACTAAGAATGTCTATAAGATGACTCTTTTTTATTTTGCTTTGAAAATTTACAAGAACTATTCATTACTTCAAGAATTTCAATTCCTAAACCAAGAGTTTAACCGTTTTGCTAAATGTCAATTTGTTTACCGAGTCCACTAAGAATGTCTATTGGATGATTCTTTTCTATGTTGCTTTGTAAATTGACAAGAACTGTTGATTATTCAAACAATTTTAATTAAAAAATTAGAAGTTTGCCCTTTTTCTACGAGTCAATTTCTTTACGGAGATAAGTAAGAATGTCTATACGATGACTCTTTTTTGTATGTTGCTTTGGATATTTACAAGTTGCATTAGTTATTTAAAAAATTTTAATTAAAAAATTAAGAGTGAACTTGTTTTTATGATTCAATTTATTTACGAAGGCAACTGAGAATGTCTATCGGATTACTCTTTTCTATGTTGCTTTTTAAATGTACAAGAACTGTTGATTATTTAAACAATTTTAATTTAAAAATTAGGAGTATTCCCTTTTTTTACAAGTAAATTTGTTTATGGAGTTAAGTAAGAATGGCTATCAAACGACTCTTGTCTATCTTTCTTTGCAAATTTAAAGCAATTGTTAATTATTTGAAGAATTTTAATTTAAAAATTAAGAGGTTAACCGTTTTCCTACGAGTTAATTTTCAATTGCAAAATTAAGAGTTTAACCTTTTTTCTACCAGTGAATTTTTTCACGGATTCAACTAAAAATATCTATCGGATTACTCGTTTCTATGTTGCTTTTCAAATTTACAAGAACTTTTTATTTTTTAAACAATTCTAATAAAAAATTAGGAGTTTGCCCTTTTTCTACAAGTAAATTTGTTTACGGAGTTAACTAATCATGTCTATCCGATGACTCTGTTCTATGTTGCTTTGAAAATTTACGAGAACTATTAATTATTTAAAGAATTTCAATTTATAAACTAAGAGTTTAACTGTTTTGCTAGAAGTCAATTTGTTGACGGAGTCAACAAAAATGTCTTTTGGGTCACTCTTTTCTATGTTGTTTTTCAAATTTACAAGAACTGTTAATTATTCAAACAATTTTAATTAAAAAATTAAAAGTTTGGCCTTTATCCCACGAGTCAATTTGTTTTCGAAATCAACTAAGAAGGCCCATTCATTGACTTTTTTATGTTGCTAAGTAAATTTTTAAGAACTATTAATTATTGAAACAATAATATATTTTCTGTTGCAATATACTTCTCAATATATTTTACTGTGATTAATCATTCAGTGGAACATATAACCAGTACTGTTATTATTACCTATTTTTATATGATTTTTTATGTTTAAAACTCCGCTGAAACAGAGCTCTCTCAACTTCACATTCTATGCGAATTTCAAATTGTTTCTTTTACTAACGTGAGTCTAAAATCACTATATGAATATTAGTACAATTCAATTTCAATGCGGTTATATACGAGTATAGTTGAATTACTCGCAGTTGCCTAAACATTTGGCCAGATAAGCGGAAAACTGCAGAACACCACCTCCCGAGTTTAGCCGGCGTCTCAAAATTCGAGTACACAACCCGGTCGTACGTCGTAGGTGGTCACCAATCGAAGTGCTAGGGGCACTCGAAATGGCTTGACACTTGGACTCTTCTCGATTCGAGATCATTTACTATGTACTTCTGTGAAAATTTGTACGCGCCGACATTTTAGATGTTTTTTGCAAACTTGCATAAAAATGTTTAGTGTTGCGCAAAAATGTATTCCACATCTCGAGAGGGTAGCCGTGTGAAGACGTGTAAAAATAAAAGTTATTAAGGCGAAACGGTAGGTTTGGCTAAGTACGGCAATGACTGCAGTGACATCTATAAGAAAATCGGAAATACAGTCTAGTGCCCCCTGGCAAGTATGAAGACAACCTCATACCCGAAAATTGGTAGGATTCGGTTGGTAAAATCTTTGACCTGTTAGAAAGAGAAACTTAGCAACGAGAGAGACAGACAATATTCAACCATTTTTATCAAACCATGTTTCTCGGCTTACCTGCTCAGCGGAACGGAAATATAGCATGTTGACAAATATCTCGTCTACACAATATGCGCGTGAAATATCAAATAATATATTCTCATCCAATAAGAAAAAAAATTAAATTAATAAAATTGTGTTTATAAATTTTCTAGGCGCCCACAAAATCTGATTTTATGAACAAAATACGTTTTTTTGGTCATTTTTCAATTTATCACGGTGAAAAATCGTAAAGCTAATATCTAAAATATTTGAAAGTTTCATATTGGTTTTATGTAAAATTTCACTTTATCGGTTTTAATCAAATCTCCACGTTTTGAGACCCACAGAGTCAGAAAAAACGATTTTTACGAAGGTGTTTTTCTGTCTGTACTCTGTATTCTGTAGGCACGATGGCTTTCGAAAAATTATTCAGATTGGATTCTGCTTTGCCACACTTTTTTTAAACCTAAAAATAAAGAACAAGTTCGTAAACCAGGAATTTTGGATCAAAATTCAAAAAGTGAGGGCGTTTTCAAATATTTTGAAACCACATTTTTTCAAGATTTGAAAATTCTATGAACGGTTATTCATAGTACTCAGAAACCCAAATAATTTATTTTAATGACTTTTTTCTATAAAAAGAAAATGATCCAATTTAGAGCATTTTCAAAATTCAAAAAAACAAACTAAAATGAACATTTCAAGCCAAACAACGCATGATATGAAAAAAAGTCAAGAGAATAAAAATGTTCATTTTTGAAAGCCCTACAAGATGATCATAACAACTTTGTTAATTTGGTCGAAAAGTTGAAAATTCAAAATTTGATCGTACCGAAAATGTTTGAAACCACATTTTTTTCAAGATTTCCAAATTCTATGTACGGTTATTCATTGTATTCGGAAATTCAAATAATTTATCTTTATGACTTTTTTCTATAAACAGAAAATTATCAAAGTTAGATCATTTTCAAAATCCAAAAAAACGAACTAAACTGAACATTTCAAGCCAAACAATGCATGATATGAAAAAAAGTCAAGAGAAGAAAAATGTTCATTTTTGAAAGCCCTACAAGATGATCATAACGACTTTTTTAATTTTGTCGAAAAGTTGAATATTTCAAATTTTATCTTACCAGAAATAATGAAAAATCCAAAAATTCCATTTTTTGTTCAAACTGTGCAAGATACGCATAAAATTAATAAGCTACAATTGCGCGCCCTGGAAAGAACTACAAATTTTTAATGAATCACTTTTCGATAGTTCGCGTAGTTTTTTTATTATAGTCGTAAAAAACAACATTAAAAATTTAAAAATTAAACATTTTTGGACTAACGACATAAGATACGAAAAACAAATGAGACAAAACTTGTTTATCCAAAAAAGAGCTATAATTTTTTATAGGACACGTAGTTTTTGCTTTAGGCTTAAAAATAACATTTAAAATAAACATATTGCATTTTTTTGAAAAAACGACATAAGTACGAACTAAAATTAACAGACAAAAGTTGTTCGCCTAAAAAGATCTATAAATTTATTATTAATCAGTTTTTGAAAGGACGAGTAGATTTTTTCAATCGTAAAAAATAAGATTAAGAATAAAAAAAATAAAATTTTTGGAAAAAGGACAGAAAAGACGAAAGAGGACTTAGGACCCTATATAGGTTCCTGTGTTAGAATCTATGAAGATGCGCAGTAGTTTTTATTTAATCGTAAAAAACCAAATCAAAAATAAAAAAATTATAAAAACAAGGAATAATAATATTTAGGGCTTCTTTTAAAGCTTTAAACAAGTAAATTTCAAATTTTAAGCTATGATATCGGAAGCAGCGGTGATTATGAGTCCTAATAGCAGCAATGGGAGCGGGGGCGAGAACGGTTACCTCTTTCGATGATATTGATCCCTTCGAAATTTTTTTGCTCACTTTTCCCGACAGTATACTAGGCCTTCGGGTGGCTGTAACGTCACTGTAATGCAGGTTCTCAATGAGGAAAATTTTAAAAATAAAAATAAAATTATAAAATAAAATTAATGCAATGCACATTGAGCTATCTTTTTATTTTATGAAAAATATATTCTGCTTGATAATTTGAATAAGAGTAATTACAAACATATCCTTAAGAACCTATAAAAAACCATAATTACAAAAATAAATTTTTTATTTTCAAACGCAGTGAATAAGACAGTTAAGAATAAATATAACATAATTTTGAAATGTCTATAACTCGGATTAATTTGTACTTTATTCCCTAAGCACTAGAAAATTGTGATGGAATTTACTTTACACGTAGAGGTTAAAAAATTTTCATCTTTTTACTTTCTCATTTAGGGGTTAAATCTACTATGTCAAGATTCTTTTTGGTAATGTTAACCACATTCTATTGAAGCAGACTGGGAAAATATGGCGCTCCCGCAAAAAACATTTTTTATTATTGCTTGCGATGAGCATGCGATAACTCCGGGAACGATTGTCTGCAATTCAAAATCCAAAAGTACAAGTATTAGAGTTGCTACAGGTCTGATGATTCCGGAAAAGTAGGGAATGTCAGGGAAAGCATAATAGAGTTCGGGCATTTTCGATAAAGTGAAATTCTTTGTATTATTATAATTAAAAATCGCAACTATTTAGTTGACAATTAATCTGTCTTAAGGATTCGAATTATTTGGTTGAAAATCTTTTTTATTTCGCTGAATTTAACTATTTTTTGTATAAAATTTTGAATTGCAGACAATCGTTCCAGGAGTTATCATGCTCATCGCAAGCAATAATAAAAAACGTGTTTTGCGGGAACGCCATATTTTGCCAGTCTACTTCGATAGACTGTTGTTGACATTACCAAAAAGAATCTTGACATAGTAGATTTAACCCCTAAATGAGAAAGTAAAAAGATGAAAGGTTTTTAACCTCTACGTGTAAAGTAAATTCCATCACAATTTTCTAGTGCTTAGGGAATAAAGTACAAATTAATCCGAGTTATATAACTGTCTTATTCACTAGGTTTGAAAATAAAAAATTTATTTTTGTAATTATGGTTTTTTATAGGTTCTTCAGGATATGTTTGTAATTGCTCTTATTCAAATTATCAAGCAGAATATATTTTTCATAAAATAAAAAGATTTAATGTGCATTGCAATTATTTTATTTTATAATTTTATTTTTATTTTTGAAATTTTCCTTATTGAGAACCTGCATTACAGTGACGTCACGGCCACCCGAAGGCCTAGTATACTGTCGGGAAAAGTGAGCAAAAAAATTTCGAAGGGTTCAATATCATCGAAAGAGGTAACCGTTCTCGCCCCCGCTCCCATTGCTGCCATTAGGACTCATAATCACCGCTGCTTCCGAAATCATATCTTAAATTTTGAAATTTACTTGTTTAAGCTTTAAAAGAGGCCCTACATATTATTATTCTGACCTGCAAATTGGAAAATGTATTGTATGAAAATGGAGGAACACTTTCAAGGAGTTTCATCTCAAAAGCATCCCCTTAAACATATCAAATTGTATACTGAAGTTGAGCTCTTTTTATACTGATAGTTTGTCATGCAAATGACTTAGTCGTTTTTTTTTGTTAACAGGAACCTGCATTTGCTCCAGTACAAATCGCCTGATATATTTCCGACGTTTTTTCCAGGATATTTGAGATTTTATTTTATTTGTTCATAAATAAAAGAATTGTGCAGTTACTCCAATTTCATAGCGTGGCCGCTGATAATAAGTCCATAATAGATAGAACCTTTTTTGTGCACTATAAAATTATGCACATTTTTTCACATCACCATATTCGACCTAAAATCAACAGTTCTCGAGTACTTTTAAAAAACATGTTATTGTTTAACACTTTCCAGAATTTCGGAACTTTGCCGTACACGTATGTTTGGGGACTTTTTACAATATGTTTATAAAGCCATTGCCAACGTATCTGTGCAAAAAATGCTACTTTTACTAATTTTTTTCTTTTTGTGATATTTGTTCCCCGTTGACTGGACTTGTAATGATATACATTTATTGAAATGATACATTTTTCAGCGCAGCTTAGCATACAATTTAAAGCCATATAAGAAACAAATTTAAAATAATCATGATAAGTACAATTTACTCTTTATTTTGAATTTTGGTAATAAGCAATCCCAGGCATAGATACACAAAATTTACCAGGATTATTTTAACAAAAACTCTTAACATTTTTTGGTTTTAATTTTTCATGCATCGTCTTTTTGGATTTAGAATTCAATTTTTTTGGTAGTAAATTATTTCTTGTTAAAAAATTCATAGTTTAATTGTGAAAACTCGACTAAAATCTTTTTCAACAGAAAATTCAATTATATTTTGAAAATTTATCTTTTTGATTTAAAACTTCATCTTTTATAGAAGAAATTTCATCTTTTGTATGAAAATGCAACTTTTTTATTAAAAATGGTTCTTCTTTGCTTGATAATTTAACTAAGTTGTTTGAAACATTTGGTTGAATCGCTTTGTTAAGAAATCACTTTTTTGTTAAAGATTTATATTTTAAGTTCAAAAGTTATCTCGTTGGTTAGAAGTTTAAATATCTTGTTGAAAATTAAATTTTTTTATTGAAAATTAAACTACTTAGGTCAAAATCAAACTACATGGTAAAATATTTTTTCTATTAAAGGCGTCCCTGGTTGAAAATTTAACAGTTTAGAGGAAAATACTTTTTTTTGTTTAGAATTCATTTTTGAACAGAAAATGTAAGTTTTCAATTTTTTTAGGATTGATATTTCGTAGTTAAAAATTCGCAATTTGTCTTTTTAGTTTGAATATTCAACTAATATATTAAAAAATCAATTATTTTGTTGAAAATTTCAGTATTTTGTTAAAGAGTTATCTTTTAAAGTGGAAAACACATTTTTTTAAAGAAATTAATACATTTGAAAATTGTAAATTTGTATATGAGATACTGTTTTATTCCGCTTATAAAATATTTTATGTTACAAATATCAGATCATTAAAATTCTGGTATTTGAATATTAAAGATTGAAATGAAAAATTATTCAAAGAAAGATTAGAGAATTTTGAAAATGTCACGCGTCTAAGTTTTCCGGGAGAGGGGTCTTCTTATTCTACTTCGTTCTATTTATTATAGTGTTTCAGTCCAACAGCGTTAAATAATTAATGAGCTACTGCTTTGCAAAATTTAAATTCCTGAATATTTCTGAGATAGAAAAAAATTTATATTCAACCGTTGATACAACCTGAACAATAAAAATATTGTTAAAAATCATAAATTTTTAAATTCTCTTCAATTCTTTTAAATTATCCTTAATTCTGTCATATTCTCGGTTATATAACCTGAACTTGCCAAACATTCTCACTTACTCCATCATTCGTAGGATAAAAGAAGCGGATTTTTAATGTTTGTATATTTTCAAATGTCGACAATCACACTTGTAATTGTTGCTATTTCAGGTGTGGATATAATAATGGTGGTATGTACGGGTCTCGCTAAACATTCCCACCGACTTCATCATTCGTGGGATTAGAAAAGGGAAAGGGGAAAAAGGGAGTTAAATAATGATAAAACTTATTTTCAGGTGCCAAAGCTCCGCCTCTGATACACCACTGTTCTCGGCAAAGCTCGTGAAGCTCGCGGCGAGCTTCTTCAATGCAAAGGATTCGAGCAACGTCCAGTCTCGTCGCGAGATCTCTCAGCAACCAAGAAATTCGCCTTTGAGTTTCACGTTGCGCATTGCAAGGCTTCGAGGTTCGCCCTGTTTCCCTTTTCTTCGCGCAAGAAAAGTCGAGCACCGCAGCTGGCTACAAGTTTCTCATCATTCTGATAAGAGACTCACCGATATCACTTCCCTTCTCCCCACAACGAAACTCGTGACACAAAGTTAAGTCACTCTACTCGAGGCCTGCGGAGAGAAGAGGCTGACCTGCTTTCCGAGACTCTTTGGCTAGAGAAGAGAAAAGGGCGAACGACGCTTCGCTCCTAGTCCCTGTAAAATTGGACCAGGAACATACTGGTGTGCTTATAAAATGATTGACGGCAAAATAAATGATTTCGAAAGCTTCAGTAATCTTCGGCCACCTTCGGATCTGTTTAAATATTACGGTGTTGGTAGCATGAAGTATAGTCATGACAGACATTAGAATTATGATACATTCGTGTTTGGAAATTTATGTTTGAAATTTGTATACAAGCAACTGAAATCTAAAAGTACATTCAATCTATATAAATGCTGAAATTTCCGATATTAAGACATTTGAAGGCTAACTGTGATCATGCATGATTTATTGACACTAACATTATCGGGAACTTCTTCAATCCTGGAAACACACTATTAACCTCCGATTGAGTCGTCTCCTTATAAAAATTACCCACTTGGACTTGTTGAATTTCTAAGCTTCAATTCAATACCCAATGTAAACATTAGTCAAAATAAATTTTATGTGAGTGATGAAACAATTGAAATAATAATAACACAGGCCCACAAAAAATGTTGTCCGCACGAGACAAGTGACTAGGCTACCCTTATAGATTTTTAGCCGCTGAATCCGAATATGGCCTCAAAATTTGTCCTACGTATCAGTTTTCCCCTAGATGCAAAAACTAGGGAAAAGCCTAAGGATTTTTCGTCACACCGGCCATACAAAAAATTTGTCTGCAGGAGACAAATGATTAGGTTACCCTTTTGTATTTTGAGCTGCTGACTCAAAATATGGCGTCAGAACTTCTCTGACCCATCTCAGTTTTCCTCTAGATGCAGAAATTAGGGGAAATTTTGGGATATTCTGGACATAAGTTTGATAATACCAGTATAAAGAAGAATGAACGTACTGGTGTCATAATCTTATGTGCTGTGACTCTTAAAGATCAAATTCATACACGAAAATTTTCCAGTGTGCTTATCGTTTCCCCTAGCTAGGATAAATTTACGGAAATTGAAGGTCTTGTGCATGCACTGACTTATAAAGCAAAAAATAAGAAAAATGTTATTTTCTCTGGAGTTTTGTGCTCTCAATATAAATTGGACCACTAAATTTTTCGAGATTTTACCATTTTCTCCCTAGATGCGAAAAGTTGGGAAATGCCTAAGGATTTTCTGGTCACACAGGACATAAAAAAAATTGCCGCCACGAAAAAAGTGACTAATCACTTGTGTCGTGCAGACAAATTTGTTGTATGGCCTGTGTTATCAGAAATCCCTAAACTTTTCCCTAATTTTTGCATATAGAGGAAAATTGAGAGGTGTAATAGAAATTCTGAGTCCAGATTTAGACTCAGTGGCTCAAAATCCATAAGGGTAGTCTAGTAACTTGTCTCGTGCAGACAAGTTTTTTGTATCGCTGGTATGACGAGAAAATCCGTAGGCTCTTCCCTACTTTTTATATCTAGGGGAAAACTGAGACGTGTAGGACAAATTCTGAGGCCATATTCAGATTCATAGGCTCAAAATCTATAAGGGTAGCCTAGTCACTTGTCTAGTGCAGACAACTTTTTTTTGTGGGCCTGTGTAATTGAATAAGTCAGAAAGTATATTCTAATCACGAATTTTTTCTGTAGTGCCACCTTGATATAAGATAGCAGAAGCCCTTTTACTAAAACGTTTACTATCGGCTAGAAAATCATAGGCATCTGCCTTTGAATCTTAACAGCTCATTAGAAAAAAAAGCTGCCCATTTCAATCACCTATTTGATTGCTGAACCTCTACTTCTGCCTCTGGTTGTATAAGGTCATCCACCCCTTAAGGTTGTGGTGGTGTTAGATCATTAACAGATAGAGGAAGGACATCAATTGTCCCGGTTTGACCGTGTGACGCGGCTTCCTTTGACTGATGTTCATTGTCGTCGTTCCACGCCAAATCAACCTGTTGTTTAATCTCCATTGCTCTGTCTTCTGTGATGTGTAGATTTGTCCTAATGACCTTCGCCTTAGTGATAAGATCACTTTCATTGTGGTTTCCCACTTAAAGCTCCTTCACAGTATTTATGTTAAGGTGGTTGGCTGCAAATAGCTAATCCTAGCCAAAGCAATCTCAGCAGGCACCATCTCGCTGCTTACCATCACCACCGTCCTGCATTCTGTGGCCCCTAGCGGCGGCTTCGGGGGCGTCCCGATGATACTCGGGAAAAGATAAGCGTGTAAAAGTCTTTAAAATTCGCTCCATTATTTGTGGGTTTTAGTGTTCTTCTCAGCCGCTCTCCTCTTCGTTATCTGCCTGTCTGGCATAGAAAAATCTGTCAGTTTACAGAGAAAAATCTGTCGGTTTACGTCAACCAATCCTGCTCCTTCTATCCTAGAAGGTAAGCAAGAACAGGGATACTTTTTCAGAGCTACCAACGTTTCTACAATATTATGAAGAACAGTGTTGACGGACCAGATGAAGTGATCCAAGAAGAACAGTCTTTTGCATCTGGCTCGCGATGGACTGAGCTTGATGCTGGAAAACCGGGATTTTTTGAGTTGGCTAAGAAATGGAGTTTTTATATCTCCAAGGCAGCCGAATATGAGAATCACGAGATGGACTTTGTGGTCTTCGTGTGCCTGCTCAGTTCGAAAAGAAGAGCTTGATATTTTGCCCGTTTTTCTTCCTCCTTTGTCGTGATATTACCATTAGCTGGTGCTGAGAATGCAATCACGTAAATTACGTGATTTTTTTTTACTTTTGCTTGACTTTTTGGCTTTAAAAAAGAACTTTTGTAAAAAAAACGGTCCAGCGAATAGTTTTTTAAAGTCAAAAAGTCACAGACTTTTGAAAATACTTGTACATACGTAACTTTTAAAGTTAGGACCATTTATAAATAATACCCCACTTGTATAATACTTGGCCATAATCGTAGAAAAAATTAGTATAGGTATTAAATAAGTTGAAAAGTTCAATTTCGCGATTTGCGGCATCGTCGGGTAAATTAATACAATTACCATAATAAATCTATTATCATGTTTTATATTGAAAAAGATCTCCAGAATATTTCGTCCTAATACCATAAAGTTTAACTACTTATTTTTCTCAATATACAAATACTACAAATACTACAAAATCTGGAAAAAGAAAACATCTCTTCACTGATCACAAACCTGACACGCTCCTTAAAAATTCAAATGAGTGCCGCTTTGACTGTTTGCATTGACCTTTTAGTTATGCATTATTCCAAATTAAACTATTTTTTCTTTAAAAGTTTGAATTTTTTATTTTATATGATATAAGAAAATGAATGCAAACTGGAAAAAACTCAACAATTTTTGTTTTAATTTGAGGCTCCGGGTTGGTGCCTTGCCAGAATGAAACCGGAACCACAATTTCGTTCCGGAACTGTTGTAGTTTATATTTTATAGTGTAAGGCACTCTTCAAAAGATATCTTCTGTAACGCACAGTAGGTTACATGGAATTGTCATAAAGGTAAGGATAGTTGGTACATTAATGCATGTGAATGCAGCAGACTTTTGAAAACAATGTTCTAAACGTAAAATTAATTTATAAATTTAGGAATAATAATACGTTTCAAGTATAGAATGCATTTATGCATTATTTTAATTTTTTTGTCGATTGAAAACTTTTCAATTTCGACGAATAAAATAAAATATCCAAAGTGAAAGGTTATAATGCGTAAATCGATTCTATTCTAACCAATTTTAATCAAATTGATATCGTACTCCAACCTCATATTAAAGATTTTTTATTTTATGCCATGAAACTAAACTTTCGTAAACATACAAAAGGATAAAAAATAATTGCAGAAATGCATTCTACATTTAGAAAATATCACTATTCATAAATGTATAACATTCTCTTACGTTTAGAATAATTTTTGCGAAAAGTGGTATACATTACAATGTAAACATGTACCAAAATCTACCAATTTAGTAGTTTTCAAATTTTGGAGTCAACTTTATACATTCTTAAATTTTTGACCCCATATTCGTGTTCTGTGACTCGAAAGACCACCACGTACTTTCTTTCGTGAAAAACTAATAATTTAATCAAATTTATATATTTAAGTCAAATATTTTTTATTTCGACCAGAATTCGAGTTGTAATCTCCCAAAAACAGATAAAACTTCGAAAAGTTCTTACCGCTGATTATTTTGCACCTCGTATATCGATATATTTGTAGCCACTGATTACGAAAATTACTATGATAATACGCGCAAATGTTGCTTTGGAGGTAAAGATTTGAAGTTTTTTTCGTTTATTTCAGTAAATACTGAAAATAAAAAACTTCAAATTAAAGCCGTAGATCTTTTAAAAATACGCGCTTAATGCACAGTAATTTTTTACCCTGAGACTGATAGTTTTCATGAATAGTTTTTCACCTAAATACTGCAAAAAGGATTAAAATAATCGCAATTATTTTCTGTGCCTAAACCAATGGAAACATATCAAAGAAGTTCTTATAAAAAGCGTATCAATATATTTGGACATGTATTAACACGTTTCAGTGTTCGCTTATCGTTGGAACTATCTACCCACGAGACATGGGAAAGTTTTAAATGTATTAGGTGTGTTACCTAAACTATTTTTATGACCAGTCACAGGAGAGGTGTGCCTTACCGCGCTCCAGGTGACATTGGAAAGGGTTAAAGGTGTGACCTACATTATTTCTTTGAGCAAGCACAGGACTGTAACTTACTTACTTACTGTAACTTTTATAGAATTTCATAGAAATTTACAATTAAATATAATTGCTAAATTAAAGGGTTTCTTTTTAATTTTGACCTCAAAATCATGTTGCGTGACCAAAATCTCCCTCGTGCTGACTTTCAAGGAAATTTAACAATTTAATAAAGTATAGAAAATTTCATTTAATTTTTGAATGTTGACAGCAAATTTGTATTCTGAAGGTCAAAAACCCCCCTCCTACTGACTTTCATGGAAAACTACCAATTTACTAAAAAAAATCAAACGTTGAGTCAACTTTTTAAATTTTTTAATCTTGAGGTTGAATTGGTATTCCGCGTCACTCGAACCCCGACCTTTTACTGACTTTCATGGAAATTTGATAGTTTAATAGTAGTTCCAAAGTTTAAGATGCTTTTCAAATTTTTTTTATTTCGACATTAAAATCGTATTCTGTGATTCAGAGAGCCCCCTCGTACTGAATGACGTAGAAATATACCAGTTGAATAAAATTTAAAAAAAAGTTAAGTCAGCTTTTTGCGTTTCTATCCCAAATTCGTTATCTGTGTCTCGAGAAACTCTCCGGCTGATTTTCATGAAAATCCACCAATTTATTAAAATGGTCAGCGTTTTAGTGAAATTGTTCAATTTTGTCCTCAAATTCGTATTCTGTAACTTGAAACCCCACCTCTTACTGACTTTCATGGAAATTTGATAGTTTAATAGTAGTTCCAAAGTTTAAATTGCTTTTCAAAATTTTTTTATTTCGATATTACAATCGTATTCTGCGATTCATAGAGCCCCCTCGTACTGAATGACGTAGAAATATACCAGTTGAATCAAATTTAAAAAAGGTTAAGTCAGTTTTTGCGTTTCTATCCCAAATTTGTTATCTATGTCTCGAGAAACTCTCCGGCTGACTTTCACGAAAATCCACCAATTTATTAAAATGGTCAGCATTTTAGTGAAATTGTTCAATTTTGCCCTCAAATTCGTATTCTGTAACTAGAAACCCCACTTCTTACTGACTTTCATGGAAATCTACCAATTAAATAGAACTTTTTAAATTGAGGTTCCTTTTTGAAATGTTTGACTTTTGAACTTCAATTCGTATTCGGCTATTCAAAAAAGTCTCTCGAACTCACATTAATAGCAATTTATAAGATTATGGTATAATTAAAGCAAACAGAAAAAACGATGATAGTTTTAAGAAAAAAACATCGTTTTTATTTATTCGACGTTTCTGCTTTCAATGCGGTCCTTCATCAGGAAAGTCTTCCTCTCTAAAATAAATAGTGTTTTCATAATAAATTAAGACTAAAATACAAGTAACCTACTGAGAATGATAAAAAAATGTTCTGTTTTTTATTACCTCACGTTAATTACGTAGTCAACAATACTTTTAAGATAATATGGTTTAAAAAAAACTAAAGATTTTTAAGCTTATTTCAAAAAGCGTAAGTTATTTTCCAAAATTAGAGCCTGAAAACACTTTTTTGAGTGTCCCCAAAACAGTTAAATTACATTTTTAAAGGAACAAAATTCGAAATAATTATTAGGAAAATGACAAAACATGACATTGAACTGACATTGACTCAGTAGGTTTCTGTAATTTAGTTTTGGTTCCGAGTTCGGTCCGAGCTTGGAAAGTTCCGCATCGGAACCGTTCAGACCCATAACAAGAACACTCAGCTTGAAGAACGATATACAGGGATTCTCATCCCTGGTAATAATCAAATGTATTTAATAAATTCTTTATAGTATTAGTTTAACAAGATCGCCAATTAATATTTTCTGTGATTATTGCAGCCATCTACAGATAAAGATGCTGCCTCAGTACTGACAGAAAGGTGATTATAACGCGCTACCCATGAAGAGATGTGAAGAGATTTAAATTCTGTTGACTAAATTTTCCTCGCATTTTCAAATCTTGAGCATTTCCAAATATTTGAGAAGTTTCTTGGAAAAGTTTCGCCTACGCGATATTTTCCGAAAAAAATTACTTAAAAATTACCAAAATATTCCAATAGAAAGATAAGAAATTTCGGGAAAATTTGTTAACGCTTGGCTGTCAAAACCGAAGTACCAGATACAAAATCGTCCAAAAACAGTACAAAAAATATTAAAAGACTATTTGTCCCTGTTTAAACAGCATGGAGGAACAAAGAACATTGTTAGAAGGCGATGAAAGGTCATCTGGAGAGTCGAAACTTACGGATTCCGAAAGCGAAGTAAAAGACGTTTACGAAGCCGACGTTGAACCCATGGCAGAGGTTGTGGACAGAAGCGAAAACAAGTCGGATGACCAAGAGAGAGAGGAATAGAAAGATAATAAATACTGAAATCGGGTGTGGAGTGATCCCGTCTTCAAAAAAAAAGTTTTATTCTTCGTTTCTCATTGTAACAACTTTTTTGTTCCAAAGCGGGACAGCCGAATGAAGAAACTGTCGGGATAAATATGATCTGATCACAATACTTTGATAATGGCATGCAAAATAAATGTTAAAGATTGTGTAATAGTTTTTTAACAACTACATACGGTGGACGGAAAGCCAAATTTTATTTGGATTAAAAACATATTTCACACACTAAATGACAATACTATGACTATGGTTTTCCTTATATTTCCTTGTATCTAAAGCAACATTCACATCGTATCACAAGTCACACTTTTGCTTATAATACTTTATCATACTAATTTATTATAATGCTTTTATAGACATTTTCTATTACACGAAACGCTACACTTGATCAGCTTATTATTGAACAAAACAATTTCTTAAAGTTTTTCTTACAATTTTAAACTTTAGGAACCGCATCATATGTGACGTTCCGTAAGGAAAAGGCCCACTTTGTAGGTATGGAGATACATTTAAAGGCGTATAGGCCGATTAATTTAGGACAATTTAAATCCACGTCAAATCTTATTAGGTTGTAAAACGAGTCACTGGCGCACTTTTGAAGTTCGAATCGAATTTTGTTCAGCTGCTTTTCGAGAAAAACTTTTTTTAAATTGAATTCGACCCTTGTTCTCAAAAACGCGAATATCTTCTGAACTGCGATCGACAAAGTTAGCCCTTTCCTTGCGGAACGTTTTATATTATATGCCTAGTATGTCTAGGAGTTATATTATATACATTCAAAATCAATCTTCTTATTATTTCAGTGAAAATAACTTAATTTAGAGAAGAACCATAATTACTATATGCGCATCTATTTGCGAGATTAATATTTTCAAAATTTATTTACCAAACCACATACTGTAATTTCCCAGTGGGCACAAAACTATGAAAATCCCAAGAACTTCCTTGGGACGTTCTTAGGACGTCATATGTCAGGCCAATCAACGTCTCTAAGACGTCCAATGTCCTAAAGATCACCTAAGGACGTCTTAAATACATGGACGTTCTCGGGAATCTTTTATACTGACATTAGACATTTTAAGATCATCCCTAGGACGACCAAAAGACATGTTATAAAAGACGTTTTAGGGATGTCCTAAAGACGTATCTAAGACATCCTTAATTTTTTTGCCCACTGGGTTATCTACAAAATACATATTTAAGCAGCGGATTGTACAAATTTTATGGCTTGTGTTAGCAAATATCCGCCTAAGCGCAAAATTATTTTCAAAGTAGATGATATTAAATCCGAGAAGTACACTACGGGTCAAAATTGTGCGTCTACTTACAAAACTGGTATTAAGAACCTGGTTATCTCAAAATTAGATAACGTTTTAAAACATTGAGTTAGAATTTTTTCTTTTAAATACAGTGGCCAAGGATTGCCATCAATCGCGTGATTTTTATTTCAAACATCAGCCTATACTTATTATGATATTTCAAGAACTAGTAAAATTTTTTATTAGTCTGGATTTCATTTTGAAGCTAACAAGTGGAAGGCCTGAGGGTCGAAATTCAAATCGAGGTGTCGCGTGAGCATAATTCGAAAGATTATGGAATTTCAGTGGAGTCCAGTTTTAAAAATATTAATTTTTGAAAATTGCAGCTACCCTCTCTCATTCATTTTAATTAATTATTAATAAATTGATAATGAATCGTTACTAATCAATATTTATTATTAATTATGAATTATTGTTATGAAAATATATGATAAATTATTAAGAATTATTAATGAATCCATTTTTTCTTCTATTTTTCCCATTCTTTCCGTGGTTGCTCCTGGTAATACGTGAGTATTTTTAAAGCGACAAAGTCATGGAAAGTGACAAAAATTCTTCTGGTTGTAGTTGGCAAATGTAAAAAAAGTGTCTAGCCAAAAGATTTGAACCCCACAGCAGCGGAGTGGCTAGAAGACACGCTAAAATCAGACCAGCGCCGCTGGGTGTGAGGCGTGCCGTGTGACTTTATATTAGTGAACCAGTGAAGGTAGCCGCAATTTTCAAAAATTAATATTTTCAAAACTGGGTCCGCTTACCAAAAAGCCGTGACATGTGTCAAATGAGATTCAATCATATTTCGAATTATGTTTACGTGACCTCGATTTGAATTTCGACTCTCAGGCCTTCCCCTTTTAAGATTCGAAGCTATATATCTGCAAAATTTCGAATTTTTCCTTTAAATCACTTAAAACTACAACGATTCGAAGTTGAGTGATGGAAATTTGTCAAAATTGGAAATCACACCGACCTTTCTCACATGCTATTTTCATCTCGCTTAATGAAAAATACTTTAAATATACCTCATTAGAAAGGCTCTTTCATAAGGTTTTCAAATGTTTTAGAAAAATATTTCCAATCCAATGTTTCACAAATAGGATCGTCCTCTAATTTTGTTCTAGATTTTTTATATTAAAATATGCACTTTAAAATCACTACGAATGCTAGTATACTGTAAAAAAACTACATTTTTCGAATTTTTATTGTTAATGTTAATACGTTACCACCCTTTTCTAAAAAGTGTCGCTGGAGATGTCACTATCGTGTTTTGTGAAACACTGGTCTACGATTTTTTAAGATAATGTGTGAGCTCTAAGAAGCAGTAGTTGACATTCATTCCAAGATGAAGAAGCATTTTATTTTTAACGGTTCATCGGTGTAAAAAAGAAATATGCACGGTTCAAAGATTATGCTGTGTATTTAGTGGGATCAAAAAGGTGTTGTGTATTATGAACTCCTGGAACCATCCAAAACCATCATCGGGGACCTTTAATGACTGCAGCTACTGCATGTGAACCGAGCTCTAAAAGGAAAACGGCCCGAGTGGAACGAAAGGCACGAGAAGTTAATTCTGTTGCATGACAACGCGCAGTTCCGTGTTGTGAAACCGATCAAAAATTACCTGGAAGGAGTGAAGTGGGAAATCATAACCTACCGCAATGGTATCTCCAACGACCACTTTTAGAAAGGGATGGATACTTACTCCAATACCCCAATACTTGAACCCAGGAAAATGAATTGTCCAGGAAAATTATATACCTACATCTATACCCAAAGGTGAGGAACGAAAAAAATCGTACAAAGTTGTTCGACGTGACATGTGCTCTACATACGACATCTTTGATGCCAACAATATATTCATGCAAGAACCATTTTAATGATAACTAAATATTTTTATTATAAATTAAAAAAATATCCTTTTTTTGGTCCAACAAAACTCTTAATTGACTGAGGTTTAACGGTGTTATATATAAGGGATGTCGGGATGTATGTGAGCCAGCCCTATCCGACTTTCAAGCTTTTTTTTAGACGGCATCCGTAATTATATACTTTTAAGGAGTAGTAACAAAAAGGTCCGACCGAGTACCACTGCGACCTCTACACATTTTAACATTAAATGTTCTGTGATAATAATGTGAATAACTGAAATAATGTCTTTTTTTACTACAAGATACATGTTGATTCTCTTACGATAGATTTATAGACTTTCAAAACTAATTTTTACAAATAAATCTGAGGAAATAGTGATAGTGATAGAGAAAATAGTTTAAAATACATATAGTTTTCCACATAGTGCCAAAGTATGCAACATTATATTAAAACTGGTCAATCACATTGATATTTATTTTTCATTTTATGATATGTTTTTGATTAAACGATAACAATTCCAAGAAATATGCATGTTAAAGTTTGAAAAAAATTATTACTTTATGAAGGTTTTAACTAGAAATTTTAATTCACTTCAAAAAAAGGATGGTGAAATCCTTCAAAATTTATTATTACAGCTCGAAGGCATTTTAGTTAGATTAGGATTTATTGACGAAACATTGTATTTGCTAAAGAAAAGATTGAGGAAAAAATTATTATTTTTGTTCATGTTAAATTAGGTTTTCTTGTCGATGTTTTTGGAAAAGTAACTTTTAGTGTAAATAAAATTGGAAGCGAGCAACAGAGTCGATATGAGTCAATCACGAAGTAGTATAAGGAGACATATCTCCGGATATTAAAAGTGGCCTTATTGGGGGGGGGGGGGGGGGGGGTGACATTAGTAGGATTTTTACCCGTCAATCGACGACAGCGCTTGTGCGGAAAATATATGAATTAGTATGTCACTTGATCGAAACATTGCATACGTTGTATAAACGAAGATTAGAGTGTAAGAGTACACAAATCAATGTGAAACTTGATGCGATGATTATATCAATGCAATAAAGTTTTCGAAATAAACATAATTTTTTCAGCTTAGACAACAAGAAATTTGTACATAAAAATATGAAGTAATAATTATGACCATTCAATTTCATTCATAGTTTGCAAAAGACTGCTAATTTCGTCTAAATACATAATTTTATGAATTTCTAAAGAGAGTTTTTTTTATTTTGAAAAAAATATATTTATTGGTGCCGCAAGCGCCAGAAACTTTAACGCGTATTTCTAATCAGAAAAAAATACGTTTTTGTAAATTTTATTCAGAATCCTCAATATTATCTGAAGCGAGCTGAAACTCAACATTTCTCTTCACAATTAGCCATAGAATACGAATAAAATCCCACTTTTCAAATATAACAACCATAATCCTGTTTTATAGGGTCCCAACAAAAAACTCATCAGTAAAAAAATGGATTTTGAGTTTTTGGCTCTAATTATTAATTTTGCGGTTTTTTTAAAGAATTTTCACTTTTTGTCCAATTTTCAATAAGAGAGAGGTGATAGCTGATGAATGTTAACAAAACCTACAAAATTGCAGTGTAAAACAAAGACAAAATTCACTTTTACTCCAATTTTCAATTAGGATAAGTTAAACAACCAATTAGAGCCAAGAAAATTAATTGTTTGAACAATGTATTATTAACAATTTTCCATTTCAATAATGCTAGAAAGATGCATTTTTTCTGCAACTTCTGGATTTTTATCCAATTTTTAATTGGAGTAAAGTAATAATTAAAGTTAACAAAAATAATTGTTTAAACAATTTATTATCATTGTTAATAATATTTTCTTTTCTTAATGGTAGAATGCTGCAGTCTTTTTCTGAAATTTTCAAATGTTTGTCTATTTATTATTAGGGGTGACTTAATAATTAATTAGATTTAGCAAAAATTATTGTTCAAATAAATTATTGTTGTTTATGACTCTATCTTTATCTATTTCAATGCTTGATGGTTGCAGTTTTTTCGGCAATTTGGACCTTCCTGTCCTTTTTTCACTTAGTAAGGTAATAATGAATGAAAGTTAACAGAAAAGTTGTTTAAGCAACTGAAAATTGTTTATAACTATCTTTTCTTAGATAAGTGCTAGAAAGCTGTGGGTTTTTCTAAAATATTTAACTTTGCTTGGCCTTCTTAGTTATTAACAAGTGATAAATAAACATTACTGAAAACTATTTTTTAAATAATCTCCGTTTTTGTAAATATATTTTTCTGAAATAAAATATATATTTAAAATATGCTTCAAATTCTCTACAGTGTTCATATTGAATACAAATTTTCCTTGAATAAATTACTTAGATACCTCGGTGAGGTGTCAGAAGTGCAGCAATTTTCTGAAAATTTGTTTCTGCACCTTTTTCATGTTATACTTACCATTGACACACAGATTGCGTATAAATGGAGGTTCCACGTCAACCGGGACAAAGCTGTTGAAAAATTCCTCGTAACAAATCAATACGTTCAAGGGCTTAAAATCTTCGTCTCGACGTGTACTTTCGAATACATTGTGTACTTTAAAAAGATTCAATATGGCGGCTCCACTATGGCGCCTGGAAGGGGCAAAAATCATGTATGCTCAATTAATATAATTCATTCCCTACCGAAAAGAATCTTTGAGTGTATACTAAAAATTCTTTAGGTCAAACAAGCTCAGAGAAATTCTCCGCAGGCACTCAGGTAGATATTTTTAAAGGTCCGGGAAGCTCGTTTAAATGGTCTGAAGGCTTTAAAATATCCTTTCCGAAATTGAAATAAGAATACGATCATAAATAACAAGCAGAGAGGCTGTCTCAATAGAGTAGCCGACACTCAAGGGTCCTTTGTCAAGCTTTAGGATTAAAATTTAGAAGTAGATTTTTTAAATTTCATAGTTAACAGCCTAAAACATAATAATTCGGAATCTACGGGTTTCGATGACTTCAGATATCTAACTTTTTTTTTAATGCTTAAAATTGGAATTAATAGAACGCTTCTCGTAAATGGAATGAGATACGTCAAAGAGACAACATTTTTGAATTCAACTAGAAAATTGTATATCAGTATATAAGTTATAATTATAAATAAGTATGATGAGAAAATTCATCAATTAAAAAAAAAAGTTAATAATTTGAAGAGAAATTTAAAAAGGGAGAGAGGTTGCTGATTGCCAATTTGGAGTAAGCATATGCGAATTAAAGATGGCGGATCCAATACAGCGGATTTTGGCCAACCTTTAAGTTGTGAGTAATTCAAATTAGCTTGGTCGACTTGGAATTTATTACACAGGCCTGCAAATAATGGGATTGTGTCAGTTATTGGAAAGTGAAGGGTCATTTTCGAAGTTATTTTTTACGTAGAATCCGAATCTGGGGTCAGAATTGGCCCATCACGTCAGGATTTTAAGATATTTGAGGCCATGTACCCAAAAATGGCGCTTTTGGCTACTTTTGAGGTTGTGTACAGAAGACATAACATTTTTTGGGATTTTTTCTTTAGTTGTATCATATAGTGCCGTTCTTTCTCTTTAATTTGAGTGTCTCAGAGTTCAATTACCATTTTTCTTTACCAAGTTACGCCAATTTGAAATTATGAGATATGTCCCATTATGTCTTGAGCATTTGCTTTAAATACCACAGGCCAACATGGTTTTGTTGTTGGAAAGTACAGGACCATTTCTAAGGTAATTTTTTATATAAAATCCGAATCTGGGGTCAGAATTGGCCCATCACGTCAGGACCTTAAGATATTTGAGGTTATTTACCCAAAAATTGCGTTTTTGACTATTTTTGATGTTATTTACAGAAGACACGATATTTTTTGGGATTTCAACAACCCCAAACACCCCCAAGTACAAATTTTCAAGAGAAAACACCCAGTAAAAAATGCCTGCCTCAAAGTATTTGAAGCAAATGCTCAAGACATAATGGAACATCGAAAATGACCGTCCACTTTTCAACAACACAACCATGTTAACCTGTGTTTCTTGAGTACTTTTGATGTTTCTGATGGTGGACACAATATGGCAGTTGTGATTATCGGAAGAGATTCTCATGAATTATATCCATAGGGTCAGAAAACGTGATGTGCTTAGTACTGAACAATCGAAAGACAATCTTCTGCGCCAGGGTGTAGCCCTTTCAGTTCTACGATGTATTTGTTTGGTGCAATGGAAGATTGTCATATATTCAAATTTATTCTTTGCTCATTTGTAGAGATCTTGTAATGTCAAAATTGAATTATCCGCTGATTTAGCTTGAAGATAAGCACGTATGGCGTCTCTTTTGAAGTTCGCACCAATATTACCGCATGCATCTTTATCAACAGTATCATGCATCGTACAATCGGACAACACTACGAGGATGAAGTGCTTTATTTCTTCACCTGATCTGTAGGATAGGTGGTGCATTCATAATTATTGTAATGAAATGCTTGCGCAGCATTTTGTACCACGTACTTGAAGTTTTCAGAGAAATCAAACTGAAATAATATCTCACCTTAATTCATGTAATTAGAAAGTTCTTTAATATTTTCAAATTTTTTAATTTATCTGCTATATCATCAGAGATTGTACCTTACCGACAGTAGATCAACCCTCCAAACCATAAAGGCAGAAGAATCTACACAATATCGATCAAGTTGAGAACTTCAATAACAGAAAATGCTTAACGTCTTAATAAGACTAGATGGAAAATAATATTTTTAAATTAATATTAAAATTATTTCTTGAAAAAAAGATCCTACTCCATCTTCACTCCATTGGGAATCGAACCACAAATTTTTCCCAATGGAGTGAAGAAGGAGTAGGATTTTTTTTTCAAGACATAATTTTAATTTTAATTTAAAAATATTATTTTCCATCTAATCTTATTAAGGCGTTAAGCATTTTCTGTTATTGAAGATTCTTAACTTGATCGATATTGGGTCGATTCTTCTGCCTTCATGGTTTGGAGGGTTGATCTAGTCGGTAAGGTACAATCTCTGATGATATAGTAGATAAATTTAAAAATTTGAAAATAATTACTTGTACCATTAACACCTAGCTAAAAATTGGCGTTATGTTCTTGACTTAAGAGTTCTTATTCTGATCCCTCTAATAGCTTAATTGGAAAATCACCTGACCGGAAATCAGAAGTTATGTGGTTCGATTCCCAATGGAGTGAAGATGGAGTAGGATCTTTTTTTCAAGAAATAATTTTAATATTAATTAAAAAATATTATTTTCCATCTAGTCTGACTAAGACGTTAAGCATTTTCTGTTATCGAAGATTCTTAACTTGATCGAAATTGTGTAGATTCTTCTGCCTTCATTGTTTGGAGGGTTGATCTACTGTCGCTAAGGTACAATCTCTGATGATATAGCAGATAAATTTACAAATTCGAAAATAATTACTTGTACCATTAAAACCTAGCTAAAAATTAGCGTTATGTTCTTGAATTAAGAGTTCTTATTCTGATCCCTCTAATAGCTTAATTGGAAAAGCA
>NC_046665.1:9321663-9324382 GCF_010883055.1 Belonocnema kinseyi | reverse complement strand
AAATTTAAAAATTTGAAAATAATTACTTGTACCATTAACACCTAGCTAAAAATTGGCGTTATGTTCTTGAATTAAGAGTTCTTATTCTGATCCCTCTAATAGTTTAATTGGAAAATCACCTGACCGGAAATCATAAGTTTTGTGGTTCGATTCCCAATGGAGTGAAAATGGAGTAGGATCTTTTTTTCAAGAAATAATTTTAATATTAATTAAAAAATATTATTTTCCATCTAGTCTTATTAAGACGTTAAGCATTTTCTGTTATTGAAGATTCCTAACTTGATCGATATTGTGTAGATTCTTCTGCCTCCATGGTTTGGAGGGTTGATCTACTGTCGCTAAGGTACAATCGCTGATGATATAGCACATATATTTAAAAATTTGAAAATAATTACTGGTACCATTAACACCTAGCTAAAAATTAGCGTTATGTACTTGAATTAAGAGTTCTTATTCTAATCCCTCTAATAGCTTAATTGGAATAGCACCTGACCGGAAATCAGAAGTTTTGTGGTTCGATTCCCAATGGAGTGAAGACAGAGTAAGATCTTTTTTTCAAGAAATACTTTTAATTTTAGTTCTTTAATTCCTGGACATGATTAGCATTCATTGAAGTAACAAGCAGGCTTCGGGTTACTGTAAGTGACAAATCTAATACAATCTCTACAATCTTTCAGTGCATTTTGTGAATTTTTCGTCAAATATTGCTGTTCAACAGTATTAATCATTGCATTGAAATTCTCATGAATTGTATATGCACAAACGTTATGAGTCCCACTTGCTCCAGCGAGCACACACCAGTTTGGTCTTAGTTCTGCGAATTTGTTTAAATCAATTGTAGCTTCATGGTTCTGCTCTTTAAATTGATCATGCAATTGTTTTATGTCAGAAGGCTACTGTAAGGATAGTCAAGTGGAGGGAATCGTTTTCTGACAGACTAGAAAAATGTTCTTTTAGTCCTTTCAGGATTCCTTCTAATTCATTTCACCTGGATAAGAACTTCTTCTTGATTTCCCATGATTCAGATCTTGCATCTGAATCTATTGCTTCTTCAGATATCATGCTGCCAAACGACTTCGACATGTCATAAGCAATGCGCGTAGTCGTACATTTTAGTAATCGTATCAACTGATAATTTATTACTATGAAGAGAAACAAAAGTTCTCGAAATTAGTCATCATGATTGACAAACGACTGCGAAACAACACACAAACATCAAAAAATTTAAGGTCGAATGAAAAGCAACTTATGATACAACACTCGTTTAATAGGGAGGCTAGACCTCTCTTAATGAGCCACAAAGATTCGAATGAAGCAATAGGGAATTTCGTTGGATTAGTGGTAGTTTGGTGTTTTTAATGCAAATGACACACGAACTTCAAACAATTGAACGGTTAAGAGCTATAATACAACACTCGTTTAATAGGGAGGCCAGACCTCTCTTAATGAGCCACAAAGTTTCGAATGAACCAGTAGGGAATTTCGTGCGATTAGTGGTAGTTTGGTGTTTTTAATGCAAATGACACACAAACTTCAAACAATTGAACGTTTAAGAACTATAAAGGTGTACTTGCGTTTTTCGAAGTTACTTGTTTTTCATTTGTTTTGTAGACAGTTTTATGAAAAACAAATAAAGAGCAACAGACTTCCGAAATTATCTTGACGCCGTTATTGCACTCAACCCTTAAATTGAAGAACGAATGAAAACTACTAAATTATAAGTAACTCGCTTGGAAAGAAGACCAGAGTTTTTTTCATGCCCTACCACACGATTTCCATAGACAATGGAAGAATGTTTCTTTATTGCGTTTAATTGTAGCTTGTTGTTTCGTGATGAATAGAACATGAACGTCGGATAATTGAAGGAAAAATGGTAACCAACATTCTTGCCTCTGATTCGTGATCGGCCACTCGAAAACCCCTGAGTAACAATTCTTGATTCGATAAGGGTAAATTTAATTACTCAAAATTTGAAGTTTGGCTAACGACCGCCATAATGGATACGCCATTTTTAATTCTCATATTATGACCCGAAATTCGTAATCGGCTACCCCGAAAACCCCTGCGTGTCACTTCAAGTCCGTTTCAAGTAATTGTCGCTTTTTGATGAATGATATAAACTAAAGATCCATAATTTTTGCTCGTTTCAGACACCATATTGGAGCCGCCATATTGAGTTTTCTCGAAAACCATAATCTTGGCAACAGCTTTCTTTCGGTTGGCATAAAACGTCCCCTGCATAATTGATTGTGTGGCTCGGAAAATTACCCGCAGTTGATTATCATCAAATTTATAAGTACTTCGGGGTTTTTTAATATTTATTTTAATCATATTCCACGCTATCTAAATTAGCCTTTTGAAGTGTAACATGATAAGAAGACATATAAACGCCTTGTAATAAAAAAGAAAGCTAAGTATATGTGTATCCGGCTCAAAATCGGCGGCGATTACATTAGTAAAACTCTGAGATTAAGACAAAGTGAAAATAAAAATATTATAGGGTTCAAAAAGTTAAACAAGCTAATCAAGTTATGTTGTCGTATAGTAGAAGGTCATCGCTTCCAAAGTCCAAGTATTGGATCGAGGAACCTTAAACAATATTTGTTGTAAAATAGATGGTACGTCTACTTTGGATCATATAATTTTAACCATATCTGATCGTCCGCGAAGAAAGGGATAAAAAGCGGACACGAAACTAGAGTGATTTTCGTAGACACAT
>NC_046665.1:9307756-9321563 GCF_010883055.1 Belonocnema kinseyi | reverse complement strand
TGCTCAGCTAGTGTAAGGAAATCAAAACTCGCACACATAGCTAGGTAGTCCGAGCCTCGAGGGGTGTAGGTTTTGTCTCATTTAAAAGTGATATATATAATGAATCTTTTTTGGACACTCAACCTGAGTGATGTATTTTGCATGTATCGGGTTCCAGATTATAGAGCAATGTTCGAGCCATGATATTACCATGGCATTATAGAGCATAGTAATGGCGAGGATGTCACTAAAATGTTTGGTAGACCGAATTATAAACCCGAGCGCCCTCGAGGCAAAGGATACCATTGCTGGAATTTGATCTGCAAAAAGAAGTTTGGGGCGTATAATAGACCAAGGTCATGGCTGGAGAAACCCTTTTCCAGTCGAATAATGTCAATCTTCTAGTCATGAAAAACTGGGCAGTTTGACCTTGAAAAAGTCATTTCAGCACTTTTTAATATTTAAAGGCAATATATTTTCATTACACCATTGGAAGAGGCTATCTAGATCGTACTGAGTACATAGTAGTCTACATGGATCGTTATAGTTATAAAAGATTCACATCGTCTGCATATTTAAGAATGTTGGATTTTATGATCGGAGATATCCGTATAATGAATTTTTGTTTTAAGAATTATGTGATACGTTCTTTCGAAGGCTTTTGAAAAGTCTGTATAAATTACGTCAACCTGGTAACCTTTTTGCAGAGCATTAATAACAAATTGTGTGAAACACATAAGGTTGGTGACCATATACTTTTTTTGTACACACCCATGTAGTTCATCAGTTAGAATTGGTTTAATTGCAGCATGCATTAAAACGGCTATTGCAAACTCTAAAACTTTTGCATAGTTAGAAATAATGACCACAGGACGGTAATTAGCTATGTTGGACTTGTCACCAACTTTAAAAACGGGAACGATCTTGGCGGTCTTCCAGGCGATTGGAAACAATCCTGTCTTGAGAGCTATGTTAAAAATAATAGTCAGCGGTGAACCGCTGACCTTTCTGAAGCTTTGACAGCCTTTTCTGCAGATTCTACATAATTATTTGTAAAAAAAAGAGTTTCTAACAAAAAAACCAAATGGGGCGTGCGGGGTTTTCTCAAGAACATTGGAGACTTGAAACGCGATAGAAAACGCATCAGCAAATGTATTCGCAACAGACAGCGGATCACTCAATGTTTTCAGGCCGCAATACATAAAATTTTATTGTCTAGTTCTAGAGTTGTAATTATTTACAAATTTTCAGAAAGACTTAGGTTGACTTTTAAGTTTTTCTAAATGTCACTAATATAACGGAGGTGATCTCTGTATTGCTTTGCTAATGTTATCCAAAATAAGTTTGATTTTATTTATTTAATAAGGCGGGTGCCCATGCTTACTCCTTTTCAAAAGGTTATCTTTGATGGATATATAATTTATGAGAGATTGGGAGAACCAAGGTCGGTATTTATTACGCCTCAAGATCCTAAATTTAAAGATGGGAACACAGTCCCTGATTAGCTGGAATAACACATCAGTAAACGCGGATTAGGCCTCCTCCACATCATCAGTGAGCTTTAAGAAAGACCAGTCAATATTAGCGAGGCATACATACAATGCGGAGAAATAAGCTTTCTTAAAATTATACCTGGGCTGATGCTATTCTGAGACGGCGCTAGCAAGCCCTAGTCAGCACCTAGGTTTAAGAGTATGTGATACTTAGAAAATTATCTATTTTACCAGCTTTAGGATCCCCCTGCTAAATTTGATAGTGTATTTCGAGGTAATGTGTGTTACCATTCTCTCCCATAATTATTTTTGAGTGCTACCAGCAGCGTCAGTACGGCAGAGACCTACATTATGGGAATGACAGAGAGCTGAAAAACGATCCCAACCTTTAAATATTTTATTTAGCACAATACTTTTTTTGTTATTATCCATCAAAAAAGAATATGGGGACATCTGTTATGATATTTTATAACATCTCCGAATTCAGTTAAATTTCTTTTTCATTGTTGTGGAAAAAAGCTGGGGGAACTGTATCCGATCTACCACACGGCGAAGTATCACATGCCCTTAAGAGTAGTATCGAGTGATACAGCGGGATGGTAAACATCTTCCGGGAATAAAGTTATAAGAGCCTTAGATACATGACATGGAAAATTTGTGAAAGCAAGGTAGAAACATTGATTATTTTTATTTAAGTCTGCATTTCTTTGCACCAGATCAAAATATTTTATAATATTATGAAACAGACTTGATTTTTTGTCATTAAAGCTGCCAAGAGTGAAATCTATAAATTTAGGAGCGTTAAAATCCCCAATAATCGGTTTGTTAGGGCATTGAAGGTCATGGAGGTCTTATAGCTTGTCGAAAAACGTTGAGAACTGCAAAGATATAATATCGGGCGGAAAATGGATTGAGAGTGAAATTAGCGGGACAGATTTCTTCATTACTTTGAGGCCCACGATGTTAATATTATATTCTAGTTCACGAATGGATGTTCGGTTAATATTAGTAGCATGTAAATCTGGTCGCAACCCTGTAAGCACTCCACCCCCTCTTTGACTAATCTGGTCATCCCTAAATAGATATAAGGGATTCCTGGAAAAACAATAGGTTCGGGATGGTAGGTTTCCACCACGACTCAGTGATAATAATAAGATCGTAGAGGTTAATAACGGGAGAATTATGAACTACACTAAACTTAGTATTGAGGCGTACGAGTGTTCTGATAAAAAACAGACAATTTTACCTGATTGAAATGTTCTGTTATCGTGGGTCGGCGTTTGTATGTGCCTGAGTAACCTTGACGACCGCTGGAATACCTCGGCGATTCTGGATGCGTAGATGCGCCAGTGCTTAGGAGAACGAACCTGTAAATTATATCGCTATGAAAAAAACTCATCTTTATAAAATGCGAAGACCAAAAATATATCTCAGTAAACACTGTAAAAAAAATACATATTGGTAAACGCTGTGAGAAAGACACTTCTTGTATCAATACTGTGAAAAACCCAAAAGTTTAGAAAATTGCCGTAAGTTTTCATTATTTAAGGAGCTGGCACCGTAAAACACGTTTTTAATTTGATATTTATTTATAGTTCTTTTGCATAGTCCACCAATAATACCTTTTTTGTGGCAAAATGATTATTATAGTTTTTTTCTTGGAATAAAACAGTTTAATATAAAGTTTTAACGAATACTGTATTTTTCACGGCTTTTTCACAAATAAGGTTTTTCTTCACGGACTTTTTATGAGTAAGGTCTCTTTTCACGGCACTTATAGAAATAAGGTTTTTTCTCAGCATTTATTGAAATTTATTTTTCGTAGCCTTTTACTGATGTGTGTTCTGCACTTTATTTTTCACGGCATCTGTGAAAAAGGTTTTTCTTCATAGCTTTATTTTACATGTTTTTTTCATAAGCACCGCTGATTTAATCATAATTTAAAAATAAGTTTGATTTTGAAGTTGAAAATATTACAATCAGTTAGTAAAAAACTTACTTGTCTTTAAATTTGAAGTCATTCTAAAAAGGGATAGAAGTGACAAGGAGGTTCCATTAAATTGATTTCTTTCAGCATTTTTACAAGTTCTTATGGGAATTATGTCTCTATAAACATGACTGGACCGAATCCATTTCTGATCAGGCAGGTTCTGCACTTGAAGTTATACAATCTTTCGGGGACAGAACATGTGATACGTATTTAAATTTTTTCCTTGTTATTCAACAAACAACAAACAAGAAAAAAATAATTTTTTCTCGAACTTGCAGGAAAATTAAAAAAATTTTTAAAATTAGCAAAATGGCGGCGGTTTTTTTTTCAAAATAATAATAGTCGATTTTCTAAAGAAAATCCACGCTTATATTTTTTGCCAATTTTTCATTGAATTTATACTATCACAGAGAAAATACCCTGTGAACTTTATGCGGGCCGAACAACCTTTGTACCAGGAGAATTTTGTTCATCAAATCGAATTTTCGCATTTTTCTTGCAAACAGAAACAGAGAAATTCAATATTTTCATCGGAAAACTGCAGTTGCAGTGGTAGAAACATATGGGTAATTTCTTTGAAAGAGGGCAAACCCCACCTTTTTATTATTTTTAAAAATATTTTTTACAAAAATTTGTTTATACAAAAAAGATATTCGATCAATTTTATTCAGGCTAAACTATTTTTGTGGCCAAGGCAATTTTTTTCTTGAGGAAAATTGCATTTTTTGTCTTTTTCTGGAGATCGTGCCAGATATCATAAATGGGTAGGAGAACTTTTTGTACAACTTTTTCACCTGTGCAAACTGTTTCCTTCACATTTTTTTGTATATGTTGGAAATTGTAAGAAAAACGCGAAAATTCGATTTTATAAACAAATTTCTCTTGACCGTTTTTTTAAACAAAGCAAAAAATTAAAATGCGTATTATGTCCTCTAGAGAGTCTGCGACTTTAAGTGGAGAAGCTGTCTGATTTAAAATGGAAAAATTGAGCCGGGCCTTCTATATGAAGAAAGTCCTTCTGAATACTTGACTCTTTAATAATAATTGAGCAGTCCTTTCTTGGGACAAATCACCCGAGAACTTGTGGAAATTCTCAAAAAAATAAATGTAATTGAACTCTTCTGGTAATTTTCCCCCAATTTTGAATCATCAAACATTTTTAGAATAGTTTTTCGCTTTGAGGGGGGGGGGGGGTTAAATTCAATTGTCCTCATTTAAAATAATTTTTTTTAAATGGCAGCTATTATATTTTGGACTGAATTTTTCTATTTTTAGGTTGCAAATTCAACTCCTTAGTTGAAAATTGAACTACTTTCTTGAAAATTCATTTTTTGCGTTAATGAATCATGATTTTAGTAGAAATTTCATCTCTTTGGTCAAAAATTATGAACTAAATAAACTGATATTAAAAATTTTTCATAAGTACTTACTTATTTTAAAAACCTGTTATTTCGAGAATACTGACTATTGATTGAAAAAATTGAAAATATCCTTTCTCCACATTTCTTCCACATTTCCTTAAAACGGTGTAAATTATTTATTCATTATGTCTGCCAGTAATGTAGATTTTATGTTTCGGTAATTTAATTAATATTCCGAAAATGCAGCAGTCATCCAGTTGTAATATCGCCGCAAAAAATCAAGACTAAGCGTATGTTGGAAAAAATTTGAAAAAAATCTGGAGTGGGCTACAACATGTTTAGAATTCAGTAGAGACCTTAAAATTTAAAAATACAATTTAAAATTGTCAGTTTTGCAAGGATTTTTGTTGAATGTTTTTATTTAGGGATTGAATGGAGCTATCGCGCTGTTTGATGGCTTAAAATGTGTGGTAATGTACCCTTATTCCTATTTCTACCACAAAACTGAATAAAAATTAGAATTTCGCGATTAAAGTCGCTCAGAATAATTCGAAGTTTAATGAGGTGAGGCGCGTGGTACGGTAGTAGAAAAAAGTGTAGAAAAAAAAGGTCGGTCATATTTCCCAGCGGCAGACAGCCGTTTTCTCCAGATTTTCCCACAGCTGCTGCTCGCTCAGTAGGGCCGTCTCAAAGCTTTGAGGTGGGCTGCGCCCTTCTCTCCTGATATAAAATTTTGATATCATAATACAGTATCAAGCTTGCATACGGATTATCTTGTATTTTGTTTATTTAATATAGTACACTTATTTCGGTATTATAATATAATTTTGTAATTACTAGGCTGTTAATTCGCTACTGAAATGCGTACTGCTTTCTGTATTAATTCAATTCGCATTTAGGCGAAACATTAAGGGAAAGAGTACAAATTTCAAAAAATGGCGGGACAAAGAGGAAATATTTAAAAAATGGTCAAACAAGGGGATAGGGTTAAAAGTGTGAAGTCCTCTATTTTCAGTTGCCAAGAAAGTTCACACTTTCTTTTCGGCTGAATGGAAAAATATTTGTATAACACTACATATGGTGCAACATTATCTTATAACGAATAATATTAAAAAAATACGCACATGAAATTGCTCATATAAACAAAAATCTTTCACGCATTTCAGTAGCGAATTAACAGCCTAATAATTACAAAATTATATTATAATACCGATATAGGTGTACTATATTAAATAAACAAAATACAAGATAATTTGTGTGCAAGCATGATACTGTATTATAATATCAACATTTTTTATCAGGAGAGAGGGGCGAAGCCCACCTCAAAGCATTGAGACGGCCCTGCTGAGCAAGAAGCAGCTGTGGCGATTCAGTTTTGTGGTCGAAATAGGAATCAGGGTATATTACTACACATCTTAAGCCATTAAACAGCGCGATAGCTCCATTCAATCCCTAAATAAAAACATTCAACAAAAATCCTTGCAAAACTGACATTTTTAAATATTTAAAAATTTTAAGGTCTCCACTGGATTCTAAACATGTTGTAGGACACTTCAGAATTTTTTCAAATTTTTTCCAACATACTCTTAGCTCTGGGATCATGTGAAAGTTAAGGTGTCTTAACAACGGGCCTCGTGACAGCATTTTTACTTGTATTTTGCTAATTAGCTCAAAACGAAATTTTTTTACGTAAATTACAGAAACACCATTTTATTCAGAAAACTTAGCAGATTCATGTAGTTCTTATTCGAACCTCCTCACATTTTTTTCTGCGAAGTTATTGCCTTCTAAAGTGGACGGTCTTGATTTTGAGCGGCGATATTAGTAGTGCTTCTTTGGAAGAGAGACTACATGTGGCTGGTGATGCACATGCAGGAGACCCCGCTTTCGCAGCACCCATGTCTGTAGTTCAATCTTTTACTTCTTGTACAGATTAAGATGCAGAAGTGGATTCACCAGAACCATAGCAAAAGATTATTTCACCAAAGCTTGTCTCGGCTTTAGACTGATAAAGTAAGTGACAGACAAGTCACACGTATTTTAGTGGCTACCTGCGAATCTTTCGGCATTGATCCTGATAATGTTGTCAGTCGATCTTCAATGCGCAGGTTTTGAGAAGAATCTCCCGATCTGCAAGACGAAACCATCCGACGAAAGTACGGAAACATTACGGACAACGCAATTTATCGTGCACTGGGACGGAAAATTACTTCCATATTTAACAGGGCAATGAAAGGTGGATATATTTCCCGTAATTGTTACTACTGAAGACAACGTAAATCTACTCGGAGTTCCAGAGCTGGAGAATTGATCAGGACAGGAAGAAGCTGAAGCTATTTTTGTATGCCTTTAGGAATGAGATATTGTTGACCTTATACAAGGAATTTGCTGCAATACGGAAGCAGCTAACACTGGTGTGCGAAACGGTGCCTTTACTTTGCTGGAGGAGAAAATCAGAAAGCATCTTTAATATTTCATGTGCAGGTATATTTCAGAGATTTTCCTGAAGAGTGCATTTGAAGTAAAGTTCGGGAAAACCACAGGTCCATCCGTTTCTTTCTTCAAAAAATTTCAGGATGAGTGGGCCAGTTTACACTCCCAGAACTACGAAACTGGAATCCACGACCGATATGTAAAAAATGTCTGAAAATGTTCCTGCTTCGAAAGGAATACCTTATGTCTCCAACATACGAATCTGCTTATGGGCAGATTTCCACTTTCCTGATATTTATTCACATCAAGTATTGGTTTGAAGCTCCACGAGCAGATAAAACACTAGTTCAGTATCTGCAATTAATAAAAGACCTGCCGCTTTATGCCGAAGAAGATAGGGAAGTTTCAGAAAATCTCTTAAACAAAGTGAAAAACAATCAATAAACTTGTTGTTAGAATCCTTAACAAAACTTTTAAACGTCATCTAAAGACCTAGTCCTTCCACCTACTCCTAATTATTCCATTTTTGTTTTTGCCTCTTGTGCAAGGTAGCTGTTTTTCTTCAAATTAATTTTTTTAAGAATTGGGGAAAGTACGAAAATGAGAAAAAAAACCGCAACTTTCTAGCATTTATCTGAGAAAATATTGTTATAAACAATATTAAATTGTTAAAACAAATTTTTTGTTAACTTCCATTATTATTACCTTACTAAGTGAGAAAAGAGCAGTAAGGTGAAAATTGCCGAAAAAAGCCAGAAATTTAACAAAAAACCGCGTCTTTCTAGCATTATTGAAATTTAATATTTTTAATAATAATAATTGTTTAAACAATGAATGGTTAGATTGCAGAATAGGAGCGTCACCTATCACCTCTCGTTGGGCAGGAAAAACAATTTTGTTTCGCAACAAACTATTAGAATCTTTAATTGAACGATAAATAAATCGATTTGATGAGGCGAAAATAAAAAATGTATGTTACTTTTGTTATTATGATGTCTTAAATATGGGTCCGCAACGATATATCGTAATGATCATATTTAACGAGAAGTTGGAAATGGGTAGTGATTTGACCAACATTCTTCTTCTTACTGGTCATCGAGGTGCCTTCCCGCCCCCACGAAAAGTTGGAAAAGGGTAGGATTTTGAACAAAATTATTTTTGTGACCTGTCAAAGGGTTGTTTCTAGCCGTTTGGATGGTCAAAAGCACCTAAACGGGAGTTAAATATGATCATTCTAATATCGCGACATTCCCATATTTAAGATATCATAGTAACAAAAGTAATCATAATTTAAACCTTTGGTTCGATCTAATCGCTAAATTTATCGTTTAATTAAAGCTTCTAATAGTTTGTTGCAGAAAAATACTGGGTTTTCAGCCAAAATACAGGTGACGCCCCTATTCTGCAATTGCACCCAATTAATATTATTGACTCCAATGAACTATTTTACTGCAATTTTGTATTATAATTCTAAGAGAATAGTGTAAACAATAATAATAATTTGTTTGAAAAATCCCTCTTGTTGATATGGATAAACTATTACCTCCCTCTAATTGAACACTTTACAAAAAGTGGATTGTTTTTAAACCGCGACTTCCTAAATCTATTCTATGAAAAATTGGTTAAAAACACTAATAAATTTATTCAAAAATTTATGTAAACATATCATTATCAGTAGGAAGTTGTCTTTTATGTGACAGAAACAACTCGCATTTTCAAAAACGCGAAAAAATCATAATTGGCATCAAAAAGTCGCAAACCCCATTTTTTCACTTATGGGATTTTTGGGATCCTACAAAACAGACTCATAATATTGATATTCAAAAAGTAATATTTTATGCGTATTCTATGGCTAATTGTGAAGACAAATGTTGAGTTTCAACTCGATTGAGATAATATTGAAGATTTTGAATAAAATCTACAAAAACGTCTTTTTTTCTCATGAGAAATGCGTGCTAGACTTCATATGGCTCGCGGCACCTCTGAATATTATTTTTGTTCAAAAAAAAAAAAAAATGGATTTATTTTTGTGTAGAATCGAACATCTTAAGAACCTTAAGAGGGGGCCTTATAATCCTGGATACCAACGTGTCCAGCTCTTGTCGCTCCTTAGCTGTGATTTCTTTAAGGCCGCAAAACTGGTCTGATGTATAATGGTGGACTAATTCCAGACCGTCCGACATAAACCAAGTACGTTTGCTCCCATCGTGTACGTTTCCGAATGTGTGAATAAAGTCCTCACCTAAGAATACTTGTTCACCCATGCTTGGAACAATAGGGATCTTCATCATTCGCTAAACCCGGTCAATCTCGATTGGGATATAACACGTGGCTTGGATTTGGCTGACCGTACCGTCTGCAGTCAGAACTGCCCGATTCGTTGCCGTATGCAGGGTCGCTTGCTACCTCTCTGCAATGACCAAGATAATATCTCCCATGACTGTTCAGGATGCACCGCCGTCGATTAGAGCAAGGACTTTAGGGTATCACCAATTCGGGCAGTCGTAAAGACTCGCAAGGTAAGCCCTCTATCCTCCCTAGGAGGCACCTTAACTTCTAATCGTAGCGGTAACGACGGACTTTCATATGATGATGCTGCCGATGGCTTATTCGACTTGAGCAAGGCCAACATCACCTGATTCCTCTGCTGAAGTTTACGGGATCTCTATGGTAATAAAGTTCGTGTTCTGGGCTATCCTTACTACTGTTGGCTCCGCTAACCCTAGCCTGTTCTCTTCTGGAAAGCATGGGTCGTCCTGGGATCAATTCGGGATTGGAGAAAGAAGGGTTGACCCTTACACCTTCTCCCTTTTTCGGTTTCCCGAACAGTTGCCGGAAAGATTGCACTCTTCCTTGGTCACCTCCTCTTTGCCACACTGGCGACAATAATTGCGCCTCTGGTTTTTCAGACATCCAATTTGGAAGTGACCCTTCTGTCGGCAGTTCCAACATTCGACCTCAGAATCATCCCACTGTTTTTTTCGAGTGGAATGGCTGCTATGAGCGTTTTAGTCAGGTCGGCCAACTCTGACGAGTTCTGTGAGACTTCGCTATCAACTGAAGTCGGGGCGATAGCGGCCACAGGACTGCTCTTTTTACCCGTGGCTCGCTTCCCTTTGTACGCATACATATTTTTTTTGTCTCAAAATTTTCGTAAAACTCAAGGGGGGCGCTGAAGGGTTAATATTCCGCCGCTAGGACCGCTAGGCCGTTGTAGTCGGTAAATTTGTGACGCCTGATGGCGCTCCTAAAATCGGATCTAAGATTCGCGTATAGCCTATGCACTTGTAACTCGAGATCCATCGGCCTAGTTGAAAGCTGGGAGAGTCCATACATGCAGGTCACGTAGTCTGCTACGAGTTGATCTTGACCTTGCCTCCGTGAGGGAATTTGGTCTTCCACCCTTCCTTGGTAGAAAGTGTCGCCAAAGCGGTATTGAAAATGCTGCTTGTACTGTTCCCACATGTTACATCTTAATCTGTTCTGGCGAAAACAGTGCCACGTAATATTCTTCAACAGGAATGGCATAGCGACTAACAACTCTTCGTCCGAAAGGAAAAAAGCGGCTATGTCCACTTCGACCCTCGACAAAAAGTTGTCCACACTGGAGCCCTTTTGTCCGTTAAAACTTACGTTCCACTCTTACCGGATTCTCGTCACGTCCCTTGGTTCGCTATCGGATCGCATGGGGACTCACCCGCACCCTGAGCATATCTGTGATTCTTGGTGGCTTCCTTGGCCCAAGCGCATTTGTCTGCGCACAACCCCTGTGTTCCGGTCTTTCCTCCCACCCGTAGGAGTACCTGTTCTGCGTTCCGTGACTCAGCTCTCTATTCTGTCGCCATGGCTCCCGATATAGCTCATATTGGCGTTGTCCGCCCGTTCGGACATACTTCGTATCTTAGGCCAAACTAAATCTCGATCTTTGGTATTTTCGTGGGGACACATGGCCTCCATAGCCTGTGTCGTACGACCTACTCTCTAACTCTCTTGGCTTTGAGGAAGTCTGTGGCTCGTATCTTTCGTAATGTCCTGAACTGCTCCTATTTTGGTCTAATCTTTCTCGCCCGAGCTTTTCCTCCCTTTCTGGGGTCGGGCTTCTGTGCGGGAGGACGCTGGATGTTATGTAGTGATAAGTGGTACGAACCGTTCGAAGCCCCTGACTTTTCCATGGTTTTGACTCGCGGTGCAAATCTGGTTCTCATTCTGTTCTTAACCATTTGCAGGATATTTTGGGAGTATTGAAATTACTCTAAATTTTTCTCTAACCTTGCTTATGAATCGTTTGTTAGTGATACAATTTGAAAAATGAGTGTGGAAGATATTAAAGCAAAATCTTTCAATTTGGTAAAATTAATAAATAAAAATAAATAATATCGAGTAAATTCAAGAAATATTTAGAAGAAAGGAAGAGATTCAAATCGAATTTTAAATTTAAATTCTGTTAGAAACGTATATTTTTTCATATTTAAAAAATAAACCTTAGGAGGTTTAAAGGAATTCAGAATGATTTAAAGCAGATAAAACTATTTTTCCTCAAATTCATTAGAAAAACTTAGGAGATTTTAAGTCAATTTTTGTGCATCTTTAACTGAGGACATATTAATTCCCCAACATATTTTTAACTGACTAAAATTTTTTTTAATTTTGAAAATTCATTCAAAATGTAAAAAAATGACCTATAATCTTCTAAATTTTTCTCAGGAACTTTACGAAAAATATTTTTATCTTCATGAAATCTCTCGGATTTCCTTTAAAGCTTCTAAAGTTTATTTTTTAAGTATTTAAAAATATAAATTTCTGAGAGAATCTAAGTTTAAAATTCGATTTGAATCTCTTTCATTATTCTAAATATTTCTTGAATTTACTCGATTTTTTTGTTTTTATTTTCCTAATCTTACCAAATTGAAACAGTTTGCTTTAAAATATTCTACACTCTTCTTTTAAATTTGATGAAATCCTTTGATATGTTTAGAAGCCTTTTTAACTTTCCTATAAATTAGATTTTTTTAAATAAAAAATAATTACACATTTTTAAACGAATAATAGAGAAAAAATTCTTTTTTTCTAATCGTGTCAGACCTTCTAATCTTTAAAAATTATTCAAATTTTTCCTGATTTTCTTCTAATTCTGCAAAATTAAAGAAAAATTGTCCCAAAAATTTTCAGATTCTTTTTAAAATGTCGATTTAACATTTAATATTTCTGAATTTCTTTTAAACTTATTCAAATTTAAAAGCACATTTTTTAAACCAACGTAAACTTTGAAAAAAATTGTACAGCAAAATTACGCAAGAAAGCTTCAAAAGAATTAAGTTCCTTATTTTTTCTAAAATTGTATCACATGGCAAAATTGCAAAATTTTACTGCACACTCTTTTATACCCTTTTTAAAATTTTCACGAAATAATAAGAAAAAAGTTTTCTTGTTCAATTTTCTTTCAGAATTCATTCCATTTCATTTTTGGTTAACAATGTATCTTTTTTAATACAACGATTCGAGCGCGTTTTCCGCGCTTCGTAACATTTATGGAACGCGTCGACTGGGATGTCCGCGAGTGCTCTCGCCACGGTTGCTTGGATGTCCGTAATCGACTGAAAATGGGTTCCCTTGACCACTCATTTTATTGAACAGAAAAAAGACACAGGGTGACATATAGGGCGAATAAGGTGGCTGTTGCAACACGCGATCCCTTTAGAGGCCAAATACTGGGACACGCTGAGAGCGGTGTGGCACGGCGCGTTGTCGTGATGAAGGATCCAGTTACGAGCGATGTCTGGTCGCACGATTCCACGGCTATCAAAAAAGGTAATGATCATCGTTTTCACCTTCGACTTGCTCATGCGAGCTTTTTCGGGCGGGGGGCGTTTATGCCATCGAAACACCCGGGCACGAATATGAGCACTATCACCATGCACTCTTACAATTTTAGCTTACGTTTCCGAAGCTGTTTCGCCCAATCTGGCGCAAAATTTTGTCGCGACGCGCTGCTCTAGATTGCGCTCCTCCATTTTCGTGACGATCACCACCAACAGGTCTACTCAACGTAACACAGCAGGCGAACTAAACAAGCTAGAGCGATGGTAAATATATCAATTGAGAGGGGAAGGATGCCGGGGAAGGGGAAGGAAATTTTAAGGTCGCAGGTTTAATACAAGCGCGGCAATAAAATCAGTTTCATTACTTAATTGTCACATCTCGTATATGTTTAAAAATTTAATTAATCTGCTGTAAATCCAATTGTTTTTTTTTCTGGTACAAAATATTTTTCAGTTAAAAATTCATTTCTTACGTCGAAAATTAAAATTATTTTGCAGACAATTAAATTTTTTATCTGAAAATGTAACTATTCTATTTTTCGTGAAATACTTATTCTTTTAGTGTTAATATTCATTTTTAAAGTTAAAAATTTAACGATTTTTTTGAATTTTTTCAAATTATTTTTTCAGTTGAAAATACGTCCTTTTCTGATCGAAAATGATTCTTCTTGTTTGAAAATTGATTTTTTGATGGATAATTTTTTGTTGAAAATTAGCTTTTTTAGTTTCTTC
>NC_046665.1:9296335-9307656 GCF_010883055.1 Belonocnema kinseyi | reverse complement strand
CAGATTAGCACCCGCTCCCGGCGATATCCTGCGGTTGTCCTTATGACAAATTTTTAATTATACATGTACATATATGTGTATATATATATATATGTATGTATTTTTTGCAATCTTATCCTTTCTATATATACAATTATTTACAACTATTTACAACTACTTACACGAAGTCTTGTATCTAGTTCCTTATCTCTATTTCCTGCAATAGCGCAATTTAGGACTTATTAGCAAACGAGTGAGCGAGCAAACGAAAGCGAGAGTGCAAGCGAAAGAGCGAGCATGAGTATGCAAACGCATCTTAGTGTACTTAACTTTTACCTTACCGTTACTTAAAATCCTTACGCTTATAATCTAAGCGATTTCCATTTCCTTTTTCTTTCACTTTTTTATACCTCTATTTGCCTTTTTTCATATGCATTATTTTATTCCCTCTCATTCGTTCCTCTAGCACCCTCCAACTCTCTTATTCATTCTTCTCCTAATGCATCCTCCCCTAGAATATTAACCACATTCTCTTGCCAGCTTCCTTTATCCACCATTCCTCTCCTACATCCTTTCAATACATGCTTCCATGTTTCCTCTTTCCATTCACAAATTCTACACTTTCTTTTCTCTTCTTTTTCCCAGTACATCCCCTCCCTTACCTCGTTTCCCAATATAAATCTTGCTATTCTGGTCCACCTTCTCTCTCCCCATGTCTTTTCTAAATACTTTGGCACTCCTTCCTTTTTTATCATATTATACCATTTATTATATTTTGATTCCTCAATCATCCCCCATCTTTCTATTAACTGTCTTTCCCTCTCCCTTTTTCCAATTCTTTATAGTTTACTCTAATCCCGTCTTCTATTTCTCTAGCATTAAAGAACTCCCTCCTTTCTTCTTCCCATATCGTTAATTCGATCACCCTTTCCATGCCCTCTTTCCTACTCTAATACTTAACTTATCCCTGTGCGTTTCTTCTCTCATCATATATCCTGGCGTCCTCCAGTTTGCACCTAGTGTCCACCTTATATACCTTTCTTGTAAACTCTAAATATCTTTCCTTTCTATCACCATATCTCTGCTCCATAATGTAATACCGACCATACCAGCGTATCAAATAACCACATTCTCCTTCTCTAATTTTTGTAACCTTCTTTTTCCTATTCCCCGTATCTGTTTCATTACGCCTGCTGCTTTTTTATCCTTTCTCTTTTATCAGCTCTATGATCTCCATTCGTTTTCAAGATATATCCCAAATATTTATACTTTTTTACTTCTTCTAACTTTATTCCCTTTCATCTTCCCTGTCCATTCTTTCTCCCCCCCATCCTGTTCTAAACCTCATTATCTTTGTCTTTTCTACATTTACATTCAGCTTTTTCCCATCTAAGTATTTCTCTAATCCTGTAATTAACCCAACCATCCCTTCTTCATCCTCTGCCATCAACACTATGTCGTCTGCGTATGCCAGTGTATATATCTTTCCCTTCCCTATCCTAACTGCTCCCCAACCTTTTCTCCTCATTTCTTGTTCCAAGTCTGATATTAATAAATTAAATGAAAGTGGGCTCAGAGGACATCCTTGTCTTAAACCTCTCACCAATCAGAAACTATCTCCTACTTGCTCTCCTACCTTTAAACTGCTTTTTGTCTCTCTAAAAATTTCTGATACTATTTTTATTAATCCCTCTCTTATCCCCTTTTTTAGAATAACTTTTTCCATTTCGCCTCGGTCTAATGAGTCAAACGCCGCCTTTAAGTCCACGAACATTGCTATCATTGCCCCTTTTTCCTTTTAATTCTATTATTTACTAGATAGTTCAGAATATATATGTTGTCCATTCCCCCATTCCTTTTCGAAGCCCTGCCTGATTCAGTGACTCGATCTTTGTTTCTTCAACTTCTATCTTCAATCTCTCCGACAAAATAGTTACGTATACTTTATACAGTGTTAGCATCAGCAGCACCCCTTATAATCTTCAACCTACTCTCCTTTGCCTTTCTTTACTATTGGTATAACTACTCCTTCTTTCCATAACTCTGGAATCTCATCTATACCAGGTGCCTTTCCATCCTTCAATATTCCTAAAACATCAACTATTTCTTCCCTAGATATGTCCTCTTCCTCAAATCTTTTATTCGCTTCCTCTTTGTTTTGATAACACAACTCAGTATATTCCTTCTTTTTCCTATATTCTTCTCCATTTCACCTCCCTTTCACCTCCTGAGCATGTATATTCTCCTTTCTCATCTCCTTCTATATTACCGTTTAAGATATACCTACCAACTTCTCCAAGCTCTTCAACAACTTTTCCCCCTCCCCATTTAGTACCTTATCTCTGGATTTAATTTCTCTGTCTGCTCCCCATTCCCTTCCTCCTCTGCCTCCTGTTCTCGCATTGAAATCCCCACCTATTATAAGCCTAATCTCTTCTTCATTTTCTTCAATCATTTCTTTCATCTCCTCTGCTTTCTCCTGCATATCACCGTTCACATATACCCCCACTACCTTCCACTTCTCTACTCCCATCATTGCCTCTTCTACTGTTAATCCTTCTTCTTGTTCATTCCTGTCTTTGTTATATTTTCCGTTTATACAATCATTCCTTACTTCCATCACCATTCCTCCCATTGCTCTGCCCTTTTTATTCTTCCTCTTTGCATTTTGCACTTGCCATTTGTAACCTCTTGGTAACCTTCCCCTCACTGTTTCCCATCCCTTTTCATCTAGCCACGTCTTCATCATTATGACTACATCCCATTGCGTCAAGTTTCTCATAAACTCCATATCCTTTTTCTCCAATCCTGCTATATTCCAGTAACAAATCTTCCATTCTTCCCTACTTTCGTTTCTCATATTTTTTTCCTTCTTACTATTTCTTATTTTCCTATCTCCCGTTCCTTCCTCTTCTAGTTTCCCTGCACCTCATTTCTTACTATCTGTTCCCTTTCTTCGTCCAAATCCCAGCATACCCTATCTATCTGCATTCTCCCATACTTAACCCATGTTCTCCTTCCCTTTTTTCTTTCCTCTTCCGCTATTTTCGTTAACTTATACTGCATCTTTCTTTCTACCCATGTCAAATCATCCTCTATTATCTCCGAGCTTCCATATAACATCCTCTTCTTTGTCATCACTTCCCTCTTATGTTCCCATTTCGTTAGTCTTACCAGTACCATTCTCTCCACTATTCGTTCTTCCCTTCCTACACTTCCCACTTCCTCTATCTCTACCTTCGCATCAATCCTTTTCAGTACTTCTTTCACTCCTTTCTTCAGCTTCTTCCCCTCTAATCTTTTACCCTTTATCACTATGATTAACTTTCTCGTGCATTTACGGTTTTACACCAGGCTGGTCTTCGCAGCATTTAACAGAGCCAAATCACCGACACGCTAAAGGAAAACGCCCGTAGCTACCCGCAGACAGGCAATCACAAAATATACAATTCGTTAAAGCTCTTGAAAAAAAATTTAATTTTTTTTAATATCCTAAAATCTTTTAAATCTTGTCAAATCACTTAAATTATTGAAATTAGTTGAAAATTGTATAGAATCCATTAAAATAACCCAAAATCCTTTAAATCTATGAAAATATCATAAAATATTTGAATATCCTTAAAACCATATTCTTAGAAATAATTTGAAAATATTTAGATCTCCTGAAAGAGCCTTTAAATCTTTCAAAACACCCGAAAAAATGTCAGGTATTCCCCGACTAATCAAACAATTAATGGGTTTTTCAAAAAATGTATATTATCCGCATAAATAAAACATCAGTTAAAAATATAATCAGCTTTCGCAATGGCTTTTTTGCGATGCTATGCTGATCTTAACTGCATCATTAGAGTAGAAAAAAATCTTTCATAATCAAATTTAGTCCAATTAATCACAAAATTTACGTACAGTACCGTAATTTAGTACTTTTTATTGCAGCCTATATAGTTTTTTGATTTTCAAACCAATTTTATCAAAAATTTTTATTTAAAAATTTACTATTGAGATTTTCGCGATAACAAAGGTTAGTTGGTTTTATGGAATCCTTTACCGCGATGGAGAAAAAAAATTGTGTCGGAAATTTTTTCCCCAAATTTTAGTATTAACATTTTTTTCGAAATTTTGCTATAGAACTTTTTACAATAACAAATTTAATTGTTTTTATTGAAGCATATAACGCTATGGGAAAAAAGTTTCCTATAAAAGTTTTTACAGTTACATATGTAGTGGTTTTTATTGAAGCCTGTAACGTTTTCAGGCGGAAAATGCTGTTTTTTTCTTCAAAATTTTGTGATCGGAATTTTTACAATAACAAATTTAGTTCTTTTTATTGAAGCATATAATGCTGCGCGAGGAAAAAACCATTTTCTTAGATTTAAAAAAATTTTTCTATTGAATTTTTTACAATAACAAATTTAGTTTTTCATTGAAGCCTATAACGCTGTGGGAAAAACGATTTTTCTCGAAAATTTGGTTTTCAAAATTTTTGGGTCAACATTTTTACAGTAACAAAAAATTTTTCTTTTTAAGAATAATATGATAAAAAATCTTAAAACCTCGCTAAAACACGAAGTTTTCTGAATTATTATTAAACATTTGTGAAAAAAATTTACAGACTGACGTAAAAGTGTCGTAGACGTTTTCCCAACTTTTAAAAAAACCTGTGAAGTTTCTGAAATTGCATCACTAATAAATAATTCATAAGGAAGATTTGAGAAAAATTTGCATTAATTGAGACATGAACTTTTATATAATTATAAGATCTAGAACTTGTCAAACGGATACATAAACTTACTACAACTCATCGATTATGTACAGGTATTTCAACATTGCCAAAATATCCTGCGAATGTTTAAGAACTGAACGATAACCCTTTGTTAATAGATAGGAACAATAACATTATCGAAATAATTGGAGCAAGAAAAAGACAAGCTTTGCTCTGCGGCAGAGACGAACGCAATAAGTTTGGAGGATAAGAGCGACTCCGTTATCGCTCTTTTCCTTGCTCCATCTATTTTTTGATCGTACTTTTCCTAGACAATCATAATTACTCTACTCTTGCTCTACGTGCCTCATATATACAAACTCGAGGAGTAAAAGTGAAAAAATAAGTAAATGAGATGAATGAAGTTAACCCTTTGAAACATTTATTTTAATGTCAAATTTATGAATTTAGAATTGCAATTGCTTCAGGCGAATAGTAACGTATACGCAGTATTGCCAATACTGCACCCAGTAAACATAACCTAACTTTTCATATTTATACATACGTTTATGTATAATTTATATATATAATTAAAAATTTGCCATAAGGACAACCGCAGGATTTCGCCGGGAGCGGGTGCTAATCTGGAAAATTGCACCCGCTCCCAGCGAAATCGCTGTAAAATTTTAGTCACAACCACGTCTCACGACCGTGAGATAGGTGGTTACAGTCTGTAAAGGAATCAATACGACGATCCAGCAAAAGCCTCGTGCACCCTAAGAACACGGAGCGACCCAAGGACTACTGTATTTTTCCCGCAAGTGTTTTAGCATATTGTTGACACGCAGGGATGCTTTTTAGGCCATGAGCAAGTGAAAGCTTGGCACCTCCAAGAGCGCCGATGATAAGGACGATTAGTTTAACAGAATATTCCGGGTACAATCGTTGCAACTCCCTTATAAGGTCTCGATACCTCTCTTTCTTTTCATTCTCCTTGGTATTTGATGTTTTTGTCAGCTGGTGCCGAATATTCGATAACGAACATGGTTCGCTTCTCGAAGTCAAGAAGAACCATGCCAGGCCTCGAGTGAGCAATAGAAACAATTGTCGAGAATATAAAGTTCCAGTATATGTGGCTCTTCCCATTCTCGACAATTGACTCGATTTCCCTAGGAGCATTTAGAGGAGTGATATTAAGGTTATTGCTTTTTAATATTTTGCACAAAATTTTTTTTTCCACTTAAAACAAACAGTTTGCAACTGCCCAACGGCATTAATAGGTTATATTTATAACGACTCAAAATTTACATTACATATTTTTGTAGTTCCTAGAGTTTTCGCACATAGCGCTATCATCTGGGAAGACATGAAAATTTGAGGACAGTCGATCACGATTGTGGGCTTTTTTCCACCATCCCCGCTATATGCGTGCTATTTTGTTAATAAATTCCGATACATTTAATTAATCCAACCTTTTTATTTACCTTCTTTAATGAGTGCTGGTCGGAACGCACGTCGTGCGGATTAATCCGCACAAATGCCTCCACTATGCGCGCATCCTGCGCACCAATTGTTATTTGGGTATATACTCCATACGAATAAACCCTTTTAACCAAAAATGTTGATGATTAATTATCTGGATTGTATTTATCATACTGATGATGTACATTTTTCAGCTTTGAAGGCGCCTCACGTCACACGTCGTATTTGAAGTCGTGAGAGCGCCACATGTTTCGTTCAAAAAATCGACATTTCAAGTTAATATTTTAGCACTTTATAATAAATTATTGAATGAACAAAATTAAGTTTTACTTTTAAATTTAAATTCTTTGGGTCAAAATTTGTGTGGATCACTCTATTATCTACCTTCTAAGTTTCTAAGACAAACATGTTTTAATCTCGTTTTTAATACAAGGTTTTGTAAGAGGACGCCCATTCTTGACCAATACATTGTAAAAAAGTAGTAGAAAATGACAAGTCGGTTTGTAAACGTTTTACTATGATTCGTGCGTTAGATCTACAAGTTGATTATAAACTTGCAGCAATTCACAGTGCAACTTCACTATATTTGTACCAATTTTACTGTAAAAGTGTAATATTAACACAGTAATGAATGGACATAAAAATATCTGTGATGAACGTGGTAAATTTCAACCATATTATAACCGATATTATCATGTACTTTTGCCAGGCTTCTTTAAACTCACAAAATGTAATTTAATCTACTTCACACGGAAAATGTAAAAAAGAAGAACGATGGAAATTTGACCAGAATTTTATAATTCCACTGCAGAGGAAATTTAATTGCCAGGCGGGTGTCACTCGACAACACAACAATGCGTTCGCGTTTTTATGTATCAATTGTAATATATTTTAAGTATTGCATCCGTTCCGTCTATATGAGGTTGGGATAAATTCATATTACTATAAGTGTACATGTTCTGATGCGTGGTTTTATATTTCATAATGCGCAGCAATCTAAACTTTATCTCCTATAACTACGCACGTAAGCTAATGCTGATATTTGGTATATAAGGTGAGTTGAATGAGTTCCTCCTTGAGTGTAGTAATTTGTATAGAAACAGAAAAAAAACAATTATAGTATAATGTCAATTTTGAGGTTATGTGTCTCTTTCTCTCGACATTGCCTCTGCCATTTTAAATTTACAGTTGAATTTCACGAGAAGAACGTAAAATTACATTGCTTCAAAGTGACGTTACGGGAATTTTCCTGTCTGCATGTGATTTTAAAGTATCACATTAATTTTCAAACATTGCAGTAACATTTCCACGTTAATCACTGGTATCTTTATGTCCACTGATTAATGTCGTAATATTTAACCACTTGTTTTTACAGTGTAGTTTATCTTTGAACTTTTTTGCCTTACAGTTTCAAATGAAAATATCTAATAAAAATGAGACTAATTTCTATTTTTGGTTTACAATTATGCAATGCTTCTATCTATTTCTTAGAAATAAAAGTAAATTAAACTCTTTTGCTGGAAACACTTTCTAATTAACAATGATAAAAGTATCAGTCGTATACTTTAAAGAAAAAAAATTATAGATATTAATCGTACCTCTAAATATAATTAAAGGAGGTAAAAAATTTTCGAACAATGTCTTTAGTACTTCAAAATGTAAGCAACTTATGTCTGTATTTATGAAAAACTATTAATAAATAAAATTACTTAATTGAAAGACATCATAGTATCAGCTGTTACGCAAGCGGAACTATTAATAAAAATAATTATTAGCTGGCATGAAAAGTATATTTCGACTTATCTAAATGATAAGGTTCCATCTTACTACATGCCTATTGAAAAGTTCTTTCTCAGGCGGCGAAGTTTGCCATAAGGACTTAATACGATGATCCGGCAAAACCTTTGAGCACTCTAAGGAAATAGAGCCACCCAAGGACCTGCTTTTCAGGCTATTGTCACGTCCCGAGCAAATAGGCGAGGGTAGAATGTAAATTTGGAAAGAAAGGAGCCAGAGTGCTGATTATGTCAGGGTGGTATGGCCTGCCAATTTATTTTTGTTTGTGGGTACGTTGTCACTTATGAGTTCTATGCGAACTATGTCAATTTCGGTACTATTAAATGAATGATAGAAAGCTAGACTAATCAAAGGTTTATTATAAAGATTACAGTTATAAAAATATTAAATTACATGAATCTTCCTTCGCAAGAAAGGGCAAGAGACAGTTGATTTGTCGATTGGATCTCCGTGTATAATGTATGACAGCGACGAAACCTTACTAGATGTTTGTTTGTGAGAATGATACACAAGCACGTTTCACAAGGGGTAGTGCGATACGAGGCCCTAAACAGCTTCCCAATCTACACTTGAGTTCTTTCGCGAACGTTAACCCAACGGACTTCATTCGAAAACGACTCAATTAACGATGACTGAAAGTTTCAGCCGACGGGACTTTAGTTCTCAACACGGTGATTCGTTTCTGGGTTCTCAAAACCTCTGGCACGCGATTCGTTTGTGATAACAATCAGTATGACTTCCAAAAGACTCAAAACTTCGAAGATTCGTTACTAGGTCCTCAAAACCTCTGTCAGGCGCTTCGTATATCAAAGTTGAGTGACGTTATCTGTACGACTGCTTGGAACTAAAAGACGATCTATGAGGGTAGTGCTGGGGTTTATATACACTGGGGTCTTCGGAAAAGTCACGTTGAGGTGTATTTGTAAATTATCACGTAGAGGTGCATTTGTAAATTGCCACGCCCTGACAAATCAGATAAACGTTTCTTAATGCGCGAGACTCTCGATATTTGAGTTTCGCATGAATCGATGATTTGACTAATGTTTTATATTCACCGCATCAGTCAGTAATGGTAGCGGATGAGTAATACATTTGTTCAACCGCAGTGTTCGACGCTCGCATTGTCTCTTCTCTTGGCCTTTCAGGGATATAAAATGTTTTAATCATAATTTGTATATTAGGTCAGACGCTTTTCAGTCAGTGTATCTGACTATATACATGTTCTTCCACTGCGTGTACCACCCATTAATGGAGAACTGAAGCACATAATTATAATAAAACTCTATAATTGTTTTAAAGCACTCTTGTATATTTATACTTTATATTTCCGGTTTTAGCTTTGATGTCGTTTTAAACTATTAAAAGTATAAATGCACTTGTATGATTATAATCCTAACTATAAATATTGTATAACGGTGCAGTGTGCAATAAGGTGGTCCAAAAATGCATGGCAGCATTTTTTTGCTATTTTTTCTCTAATTTTTTTTTTTTATTTCAACAGTTGTCGGTTTTGACTTGAAGTTTCCCATGTAAAATGCATGGAGAAAAATCACTTTTGAGTTTTTAGAATAATTTTTTAGGGTTTAAAAACATGTGTCGGGAGAGTATGAGGGCCTGTAGAGAATTATCCAACAAAGAATTTCATCTATCAGACACATGGGTTTGACACCCCTAACACACCCCCACGAGTACCTGAAAACTACCCTTAAAATAAAAAATGTCAATTCTTCATGAAATCGACCTTTTGAACAATGTATCCTCGTCTTTTTTTACTTAAAACTATTAATATTGGTCTAGAGGAATATTTATTACTATTGGTTAATTAATTTTTAATTATTTAGACAACTGGAATTTGTTTAAATAATTTTTTTTCTCGAAAATTCGTTTTACACCCTAAAAATTATTATTATTAGTCTAGTGAAATATTTATTACATTCGTTTATTAATTGTTTATTATTTAAACAAATGGGATTTTTTCAACAACTTTTTTTGAAAATTCTCTTTTTCCTTAAAAATTATTACTATTGGTCTAGTCGAATATTTATTAACATTAGTTTATTCATTTTCAATTGTTTCAACAAATGGAATTTGTTAAATATTTTTAAAATAAAGATTATTAATATTTCTTCAGTAGAATATTTATCAACATTTTTTGATTAACTTTATTAACAAAAAAAATTTTTAATAAAAATTATTACTTAAATATAACTAATAAATTAATATATTACTTTTTCTTAAACTTTTACTCGGATAAACCCAGTTATACAACATAGCGACGGACTAAGTCGAGTGACCGATGAGATTAGAATGTCATAAGTTAGTTCAACTAATTTAATACGATGCTTGAAATCTCATGCGATGATGTTGTAGGTATACATTTACGAGCGGCCACGAGCGTTGGAGGCGATGTGGTCCAATACTATGACAGGGCTATGTCCGTGTGAATATAGTAGGAGGCGGTATAAATGACTGGGTTGCGCGCGCAACCAATTTCTCCTCTTCTGAATTTGAAAACTAAAAGGTGCATATATATAAAGGATACTATCCGAAGCAGATACAAGCGTCCCATCCAACAGATTTGGTCTTCCGAACTGTCGGCGAGGAACAAAGTATCTGCAACGAACATGCTTGCCGTCCCGGTACTACTCTATTCATTTAGAGTAGTTCCATGGACGAAGAACGAGCTCAGATCCCTTGATATCGGGACAAGAAAGGTTATGCACATGAACAAAAGCATGCATCTTAAGTCTTCCGTTCCGCAACTGTCATTCTCACGCTGTCAAGTGGGTCGCGGAATATTGAGTCTTGAATGTCTTCACAACAGGATTATTCTGGGTACAGCACATAGAGTTGCAAATGGAAAAGACCCTCTTCTTAAAATGGTCAGGAATCACGAAGAAGTGGGGAAAGGAGCGTTTCTGTACAAAGTGGCGGAGGAGGCTGCGAAAACACTCGGACTTGACTTCAGTATTAGGGGTGAGCAAAATGCATCAAATCTTATCTATCTCGAGTGCTCACTCCTGAAAGTCCGGATTAAAAAAGCACAAGAGAAAAACTTTCGTGAACAGCTCCTCGATAAGAGGATGCACGGTATCTTCCACAGAAATGTGAAGGATCAGTCAATGTCTTGTGAGCTAACGTTTGCTTTCCTTAAATCGCCCGGATTGAAGTTTGGTACGGAGGGTTTCATTTTTGCATGCCAAGACGGTGTCATTTCCACCTTAACATACCGTCGCCATATTTTGAGCCAAGACATCCTCGATGATAGCTGCAGGGCGTGCCATGCACACCCCGAGCATTTAGCTCACATACTATCTAGTTGTCTAACTCACGCGGGAACGACCTACATTCAAAGGCACAA
>NC_046665.1:9291717-9296235 GCF_010883055.1 Belonocnema kinseyi | reverse complement strand
TTTTATTTCAAAGCGGATAGAGATATAAATAGAACCGCCGAAGTGTTCCGATCGGCAATCGTGCGCCTTCGAGTTTTTAAATTCAGAAGAGGAGAAATGGGTTGCGCGCGCAACCCAGTCATTTATACCGGCTCCTACTATATTCACACGGACTTAGCCCTGTCATAATATGGGACCGCATCTCTTTTCAGATCTGGGATCACTGATTGGAGGTGTCAACAGTCACCTCTGGATGCTTTCTTAGAGCTACCATTTGCCACTCCACGGATTTTTAGTTGCTCACTTCTTGATGATCAAGAAATTTTCTTTCAATGCGACAGGTGTTTAATAAAACCACCTTCTGAGCTGCTACCAATACCCTACTGACACCTAAATATTCAAGATGTTCAGTGCATCTTGCGTGCACATTGCCTGTAGCCGAAATCACAATGGGATGAATAGCTGCATGGTGAACATTCCTCTGTATGGTCTTTATGCCTTAACTCGCTATACTTTTTAATCTTCGTTTTATAGGTTGACTGCAAAGTTCGGTTAAGCGGACAAGCAATGTCGATAATGCAGACTCTTGCACCTTTTTTTTCTCTCATCACGATGTTAGGTCGATTGGCCCGGATGTAATGATCCGTTTGGATACTAACATCCCAATATAAGGTGTAATCTTCGCTTTATAAAACGGGCATTGAAATGTATCTATAGAAAGGCTTCCATTCTTTTAAGAGTCCTAGGTTTAGGGCAAGTTGTTTATGTATAATGCCCGCTACATCATTATGTCTGTGCATATATTCTCTCTGAGCCATTACGCGACAGCCATCAATAATATGCTCTATGGATTCGTTGGTATCTCCACATATTCGGCACCGGTCAACCACGTCTTGATTTAACACGTGTTTTCGATAATTCCTGGTGCTGTCAAACTTGTCCTCTATCGCAATAACGAATCCTTTCGTCTCTGGATACAGAACACCCTTTCTTAGCCGAATATGGGATGCCTCACTATCCACTTCATTTTGATCTAACGTTTTGGGGTGCTCGCCATGGATGGCTTTCTGCCTTCATTGTATTTATAATTCCTCTATAGTTTCTGCTCTTATATTTAAGCCCTCATCTGAGGACAAATTTAAGGGCGTATAGTCAAGATCCGCTTTACAGATGCTACTCTGAAGCGCAACATTTCGTTTTCTGTTAAAATAGTTTCGTAACTGTATAACTTGTGTCTCACATCGTTTTTTGACATCTACAATGCCCCTACCCCCTATATGTCGTGGTGGAACTACCCTTTCAATCGTTGAAATCCTGTGGTGCATTCGGAGCTTTTAAATTACTTGCCCTTTTCAAGACCGCTGAAACATCTGAAGCTGTGATGTTTGTCAGTTGCATTTCAGGGCTATTGTTTGCCGTTGCTTCCTCCAGTTTGAACCACGCAGTGTCCTTATTGCATCGGTTCATTTTTGCCCCAAACACCCGACCAGTAGTGAGTCATATCTTCCAATTGAGGGTCTTCGGTGTCTTGCTGGTTATTTGGCTTTACTCTCAGCTCACGATAGAACCTTCTTTCATCTGTCTGAAACTTTTGATTTTGTTGCCTTCGTGCACTACTTTTCTTGTACCAACGCAGTCTGGCAGTAAGAACATCAAGTTTCTGTCGTTGGGAGTCTATAATCTCATCCAATATTGCTAGTGTTAATGTCTCGATGTGCCAAAGGTGGATGATTTTAGTAACATGGTTTATCAGCCTTCTGGTTCTATTTCCTTTTTTATATTGAGTTAATCGATCCAATTTGCACCTTACATTGCTGACATCCATATACAACCTGATCTTCCATGGTGGATCTCGATCCCTTGCTGGGGAAAAAAACTGCTACGTTCAAATGCGTAGGTAAAACCTTGATGACGAAATGTGTTTTAGTACACGCAGATCAAATGTGATGTTTATTTTGGACAGAGAATGCCTTAGTGATGGTTCTATATATCTGAACTCTCGTAAAGCATGACCAAAATTTCTTTCAAGGTGCTGTAGTTTTCGGGGATTCCCCTATCTACGTGGTCGTTAATAAAGTTGTACTGCAGCGACATTTAGTGTTTTCATTGTGGTACAACTGTGCCCTATCCTTCATCATTGCATTTCAATTCCGTTGCCAACTGAACGCCATCAAAATTGAGCGGCTTTTAATTCTTATTTCAAGCGAGTTTTTTTATTATTTTATGAAGACACTGCGTTCTAAATTCATGAAGCCTATTCGCGGACTATATAAATTAATAAAATTGTTTAATATTGTTCTTAAAAATATGGACAATTACACGCATAATTCTTGGCAACGTCGCTTTCGCTGTCTCTTTTGCCCTTATGCTTACTGTTTGGTTCTCACTCAGACTCGTTGCTTGTATCGGTACAGCAGCGAGCGAGCGAGCGAGCCATGAATGTTGCCATGTTCCACTGCTTACTGTTTGTCGCAAATGTAGCTGCTGGCCAGCTGTTTAATTAGTGATATCTACCTGACCATCTTGCAGCTCACCATCGTTACCGTCCCGAATTCTGTGGCCTCCAGCTGTGGCTCCAGGGGCGCCCCGACGATCCCCGGGAAGCTTTCATGCGTTTCAGTATCTTCAGTATGCTCTCCACTATTATTTGTATTTTGGTGTTCTGCTTAGTCCCTCTCCTCTTCGTTATCAGCCGCTTTGGCATTAGAAACCCTGTCAGTATCAATAAATAAATGATTATTAAATTCATTATTAATCAGTTATTAATTATTAATGATAAATATTCCACTAGACCCACCCACATTACTAATTATTATTATTTTTTTAATTCAAAACGAAATTATTCAAACAAATTTCATTTGTTTAAATAATTGAAAATGAATAAACTGATGTTAATCAATATTCCACTAGACCAATATTGATCATTTTTAGGGAAAAAGCGAATATTAAAAACGAAATTATTCCAACAAATTGAATTATATTAAACAATTACAAATTAATAAACCAATGTTATTAAATATTTCACTATGCTATTAGTAATAATTTCAAGGGAAGGGTGGGGGAGGGGGAGCAGATTATCTAGAAAAAATATTTAAACAAATTTGGTTTGTTTAAATAATTAAAAATTAATTAACCAATGATAATAAATATGCCACTAGACCAATAGTAATAATTTTGAGTAAAAAAAATACGAGAATACAGTGCTCAAAAGGTCGATTTCATGAAGAATTGACAGTTTTTGTTTTTAGGGTAGTTTTAGGTAATCGTGAGGGTTCGTTTGAGGTGTCAACCCTATATTTCTGATACATAAAATTCTTCGTGAGATAATTCTCAACAGGCCCCCATATTTTTCCGTCATATTTTTTTAAACTATAAAAAATTATTCAAAAAGCTGAAAAAAGTGATTTTTCCCAATGCATTTTGCATGGGAAAACTTCAACTCAAAACCGGCCCAGTAACCACAATTTGGTACATAGTAAAATGACAGAGCAATTGCTCTGTTAACTTTCTCATGATAAGATGGGTTTTAAAATCAAAACAAAAAATTTAAAGTTGCGGAGGTAACACTATTAACCAGTGAAATCTTGGCACTTAATGTCCATAACCTTTCGTGTTCTGAAATCAAGAGATCTGAGCTCGTCCTTCGTCTATGGAATCACTCCAAATGAATACCCAGTAATAAGCGTTGAATTCAGAAAAATCAAGAATTTGTACTCCTATGAATACGCGATTTTTCCTCCGTCTAAAATTCCCCCAACGGGAACAGAAAAGTGAAAGCCTATGTTTTCTTATTAAATCTTTCTGTAACTTATACATTCGAACAATATTCAAATTTATATTTATTCACATTTTAATAATTCATTTAAGCGTCTTAAAAAATGCATCAAAGAAATCTTTTTAAATGTGTGAACTAAAATAATTTTAACTCTAGAGAGGCGGAGTGGAATTAATTAAAATTAAATTTTCAAAACTTATATTCCACATAAAGGAATTAAAACAATTTATTACACATATTTTGTAAAATTATTAGAAGGAATTAAATAATCTAAAAATATGAACACTTTTTGGGAATAGAAGACATCTTTGTAAGGTTAACGTTGGAACAATTAGAGGGAATTAAATATATTGAAAACACGTTCTCTTTTAGGGAATAGGAACCTATGTGGCGGCCGCTATGAAAATAGGAATAAATTATTTTCTGAGATATCCTATTCTTATAATGCCATTTAACAGGGATGGAAAAATCGTGCATTCAAAATAATAGAATAGATAATCTTTACTTTTACGCTGAATTCTGCAAATATTAATTTTTCTCTATTCAACGCTTATTACCGGGTAGAGCACTGCCGCGACGGCAAGAATGAAAGCGGCTCTGTGGCACGCCCATATATATACACCCTTGCTTTTAAATCAAAGACTGCTGCTTTAAAATCAAAGTTATTCAAAGCAGCGTATAAAGTTGGGGATTTTGTTTCGCCCAATGAGCGCTTCAGGTATTTTTGCAAGTTGCAAATTTTCTCCTGTTTACGCCACAACAAG
>NC_046665.1:9287691-9291617 GCF_010883055.1 Belonocnema kinseyi | reverse complement strand
TCATAATTATTTTATATTATAATAGTCTTATTTTTATCTTGATCCGCATTTGAAAGAAATTAAAGAAATTGGCGATTTTATTGATATTTGAATATTTCGCACAATTTAAAAATAAAAATATATATGCAATGTCAGAATATTAATACAGTGATTAATATTTTGTTGTAAATTATATTGTGTTCATTATATTGTATACTTTATATTGTGTATGTTATTGTACAGGATGGAAATAAATTATATATATTTAAGTATGTGATATTATAATTAAATATAGAATAGAATAGAATTTATTTTCTACATTGTATACTTTTACAAGTTTTTACTATATTCTTTTGCTCTCTTAAATTTTTAAATAAAACGAAGTTACATATGTTTTCTCTTGGAATTTTTACCTGAGCAGATAATAATTAAATCATTCAATCATTACATCACAGAAAAAACTAAGAATAAAATTTGTTGCAGAAAATTTTGTACAGCGATAAAGTTTTGTTTAACCAAGTTCGCGTCTTTCAAAAAACATGTGTTTGTCATGGAAAAACAAAAGAAAGTTTAACCGATATTATTAATATTAATTAACTGTAAATGATTGTGCTAGGGTATTTCAGCGTTTGATTTATCTATTAAACCAAAAAAGTCTAAACAGCCTCCGGACTTTCGAAATTATAAAATTTGTTTATTATAATCATTTGGAATTAAACAATTACAAACAATAGCTTCCTAGAATTCGGTTATATTATACATTTTCATGACTACTTGGGACTTCGATTTTTAAGATTTTAAATTGCTAGCAATTTTAAAAAGTGTTCATAAAAATGTTTGTTCCTGTTAGTACTTATAATTTTTAATTGTTTTATTTTAAATGATTCTCATAAATAAATTTTCTAATTTTTAAAGGCTATTTGAATTTTTTTCGGTTTAATAAGAATTCCTTGTCCTAGATCATCTGAATTATAATTTTTTCAAACAATCTCTAATTCAATTGAGAAATACATAAAAACTTAAAACACCTTTTAATTTTACAATTTTTGTATCAAATTATGTTAAAATACGTAATTACAAATTTTTAATTTTTATGACTTTAACATTTGAGAGATTTCTAGTTAAAAAATATAAATTACACTATTACTTTTAAGGTTCAAAATGATAATACCTCAAGAAAATTTCAGTTCGTAACATTAAAAATTGAACGAATAAACAAATTTTTTAATTAAAAACTTTTTAAAATAAAAGTCAAATTATTTTTATTTTCAGTTGTTACAGATTAATATTTTTGCATTGTTATTTAAAGATAAAAATTTGAGTTTACTAACTGAAAATTTACGAAATTAACTTACTATCATAATAATTGAATTTTCAACTAAAAAAAAAGAGAAAAACAAATTTGAAACAAAATAGTTACATTTTCAACCAGAAAGATGAATTTTTTAACTGAAATCAATAATCTTCAATCAAAAAATTGAATTTTTTTATTGAATTCTAAGCCCAAAAAAATTAATTACAAAAAAAAAACTTTCATTTTCAAACAAATAGTTACATTTTTAACTAAAATGTTGGATCTTCAACAAAAAAAGTTTACATTTTTTATTAAAACCTGTTAAACTCATCCAAGAATATATAAATTTTACACAATAGTTGACTTTTCAGTCAATAAGGATTTTATTTAAATTGTTGAATTTCAAAGCCAAAAAGAGAATTCTTTTACAAAACAGTGTAAAGTTTTTTTTAAACGGAATAGTTCAAAGACTTCTGCTTAAAAAATATAAACCAAAGCTATTATTTTCAATGCTTTGAATTGAAGACTAAATCAATACATTTTTAAATGTTAAGGACTAAATCATTTTGATCAATAAAAATGGATTAATTACAATTCTTTTTAAATTGGAAACTTTTTAAATTATAAATTGAATTCTTTTATTTTAAGTCGCTTTATATTATTAATTTTTACATTTTTATTTATAAATCCAAAACGCAAAAGTTTTATTAACAAATTGAGAATCTTGAAAATCGAACTGTATAACAAAACATTTTTATTTTCAGATGAAAAAAATAATAGCTTTGGTTTATATTTTTTAACCAGAAGTCTTTGAACTATTCCGTTTAAAAAAAGGTTACACTGTTTTGTAAAGAAATCCTCTTTTTGGCTTTGAAATTCAACAACTTAAAAAAAAATCCTTATTGACTGAAAAGTCAACTCTCGTGTAAATTTGATATATTTTTGGATGAGTTCAACAGTTTTTAATTCAAAATTTAATCTTTTTTTACTGAAGATTCATCATTTCAGTTAAAAATGTAACTATTTGTTTGAAAATGAAATTTTTTTAATTAATTTTTTCGGACTTAAAATTCAATAGTTTTGTAGCAAATTTTTCTTTCTGGTTTGAAAATTCATCTGCTTTGGGAGAAATTTCCTCTGTTATGTATAAAAACTTAACTATCTGACTGAAAATACATTTTTTTATTGAGCGTATGAACGTATGAATTATTCAGCTTTTGAGTGAAATATTTCTGAATTAAAAATTTGTCAAGCTTTAATTTTAAAATTCAAAAGATTTCCACCTCAAAGAAACCATTTTCAGATTTAAAAGTTTGAATTTTCTAATTTCACCCTGAATTTTGAATTGGACCAGGAAATTTTTCAAATAAATTGTATGTATTTCTGAATTAGATTAGAGATTTTCTGAAAAAACTATAATTCAGATCTGGGACAAGGAATTCTAAAAAATAATTAAAATTTTGAGTTAGGACATGAAAATCTGAACAAATAAGTATAACCAGGGTACATTATAATACAATTAATATAATATGTAATTAACTATATATGATATTATAATTATAATAATATTATCTGAACAGATATTGATATTGACATTAATATTAAATAGCAGTAAATGATTGTGCTAGAGTTTTAAGCGTGGAAGTTGAATTTATCTATTAAACTGAAAAAATTTAAATAGCCTTTCAAAATTAGAGAATTTATTTATGATAATCATTTAAAATAAAAGAATTACAAATTATAAGTACTAACAAGTACAAAACTTTGTATTAACACTTTTTAAAATCGCTAGCAATTTTAAATCTTAAAAATCGAAGTCCCAAGTAGTCATGAAAAAATTATAATATAACCAAATTCCAGGAAACTATAGTTTGTTATTGTTTAATTCCAAATGATTCTCATTAAAAAATTTTATAATTTCGAAAGTCCAGAGGCTATTTAAACTTTTTTGTTTTAATAGATAAATCAAACGCTTTAAGGCCCCAGCATAATCATTTACAGCTAATTAATATTAATATAATTATAATATTGAAGAAAATAGTGACATAGAGCAGAAATATATCCTAAGGACAAGAGGAACTGTAATATAAACACAGAAATATGTAATGATTTAAGGATTTAATTATTATCTGTTCAGGTAAAAATTCTAAGAGAGAAAATATGTAGCTTTGTTTTATTTAAAAATTTAAGAAAGCAAAAGAATATAGTGAAAACTTGTAAAAGTATACCCTGAAGACAATACATTCTATTGTATTCTATATATAATTATAATATCACATACTTAATAATGTGACATAATTATAATATTATCATTAATAATATGTGTATAATTAAAAATTTGTCATAAGGACAACCGCAGGATTTCAGCCACAACCACGTCTCACGACCATGAGATAGGTGGTTACAGTCTGTAAAGGAATCAATACGACGAACCAGCAAAAGCCTCGTGCATTCTAAGCACACGGAGCGACCCAAGGATTACCGCCTTCGGCATTTTTTCCGCAAGTGTTTTAGCATATTGTTGACACGCAGAGGTACTTTTTAGGCCATGAGCAAGTGAAAGCGTGGCACCTCCAAGAGCGCCGATGATAAGGACGATTAGTTTAACAGAATATTCCGGGTACAATCGTTGCAACTCCCTTATAAGGTCTCG